>NC_056729.1:1110990321-1111069095 GCF_019279795.1 Protopterus annectens | reverse complement strand
ATAACCCAGAGACTGCCCATGCGCTGGAATGGAGCTTCCCATACATGTCAAACCAGAGCACCTCAGTGGCCCTCTTCAGAGAAGTCTGGATGATGGATGGGAAATAGAAAGTTCACCCTGGGATCCACTCAGTGGCTCTGCTTGATAGAGGCACTTGGAGACTAATGTTGGCAGGGGGAGGCACTTATGTGGGCTAGGCTTGTAAAGGCTCCAGAGCCATTAGCCTAGTACACACCTATGAACCTATTTTTGGAACTGTATTGATTGTGGTCACAAGCTGGCCCCTGCAGAGCTGTAACAAATGCTGTGTGTACTGTTTGGGAGCTGCTCACCTAGATCAGGACTGTGAGGTCTGCCTCAGGAGTTAGATTAGAGGGGCTTGGGGGTGATAGGCATGCTGAAAAACTATTGCCAAAGTCTCAGCTACCACAGCTGCTGTTACTACACCTCCCACCTCTGTGTTGTCTTCTCCACTTAAAATGTCCTTTTAGAAGGCTAAGAATGATATGGATAAAGATGGAAGAAAAAATAAGCCTAAACAATCAGGACAGAGGTATACAGTGTTTTCAGCTTCCAGTGAGCCAATACAGAAGACACCAAGGCTATCTGTTTCCTCAGCTCTTTCCATGGATTCAGCATTGGCACAGCTCCAGTCCTGATCCCTAATTTCTTTGGCACAGACATCAGAGACACAATGATGAAAACACTTGGATGTGCTGAGTACTTTCTTGGCTGTGGGTCTGACTTTATACTATTTGCCAACCTTAGCTGCCATACCAGAACCAGTGTTCTTTCCAAAGCCATGATATACTCTGCTCAGATCTCCTTCACTTATGCCCTAGGATTTCAACAGACCGTCTCGCCACCCAGTAAGCAGTGTTTATTGTCCTCGAGATCAGCGAGGTCATCTTGGAGTTCCAGGGAAGTAGACTTGCACAAGATGATGCAGACCTTTTTACTGGAACAGATTGAATTGGGGTGTCATCCTCTCCCGTACTCTGAGGGTGGAGAGAGCTGGCAACTTTGTGGGTCCACCCCTTGGATCTAGTGGTCTTGGATCTAACTCCATACCACATGACTCCTCTATCAGCACAGACAGCATGGCTGCCTTTGGCTCAGTCTTTATCCTTGATGCAATTGATTACAGCTGTTTTGAAGCCGACCGTATCCCACAGTGGAGAGGTCAGGAATGAGGGCATGAGGACTTGGGTATACTCTGAGGCCTTCAGAGGTGTCCTTCACGCTCGAGGCCTTACCCCTGGATGGCTTGGTTCCAGTCCCAGCCTCAAATCCGGCCAGGTTGGTGGCTGGTATGGGTGGTTCCGTTAGATCCTTGAATCGCAGGAGGTCTTTCCTTAGTCTTCCTGATTTGGTATTCATGGTTGAGGATCTTATCCTTCTCAAGCGGTTTAGAGTCACATTCCCATGGATCACACACCCTGGTCTTCCAGTCTATTAGCTTGGTCTCTCTCTTTTTCAGACACAAACACCTTGGGGTTCAAGCTGCCCAAAGGCAGGGCTCCCCTGAGGCTCCCTTATCTCCTTCAGTGTTTCCCTCCCTAGAGGAGCACAAGAAGCATCAGTGTAGAGGAGATCTAAACCCCTCAGGAGGTAACAGGGAATACTAACCTCGATGAGAGAAGGTTTCCAAATCTCCTGTAATGGTTTTCTTTCTTGTTTATTTTCTGGAATTGATGACATAGAGGAGAGGTTGGACTCAGAAGCTCTTAACCCCTAAAGGAGTCCATTTTTTATTTGGGATTTTGGAATGTCCATCCATTGTCTTGGTGTTACTCCCTCCAGATGCTCTGTCTACTTCTTGTTTAAGAGTGCATGGAGACAGCTAGGAATGTGGTTGAGCAGCTAAAAGTCAGACAGGGTATTAGTTCCATCAAAAGGTGACATGTGAAGGGAAGAACCCTGTGTTCAGTGCTGTTGTAGTATTAGCTGCAGCCACAAAGAAGGAATTCTGAGAGATTAGGTCTGTTGTTATCTTCCAAATACAGCCCAGATTTGGATGCATGTATGCTTCAGCCTTTTTGCTCTTTATGCAGTATGCTACTTAACACACCACAATAGACTACAGATAAGGTTGATTAGGGTTGCAAGTAATGGCAACCCCAAACTGGCCCGAGGCACTCAAGTCCAAAGGCAGTTACCCTACTGCCACTATTTTGAATGTATCTATGTGTTATCCAACACAGCCAAGATAGTATGGCCAAGATGACATGCACTAGCATGATAGTTCACCTTTTAGTGGATGTGCCTCCTGTAGCAGAGAACTTTGGGCATCCTTCTTAGAAAGCTCTATTTGATGGATCTGCTTGTTGGGATTAAGAGATACACTGACCAGGAGTGAACAGGGAGGCCAAGCGATCTGAAGTGGAAGTTCACTTGTCCACCATCAGCAGACCTTTTCCCATAATCAGAGGGGGTGGAAAGTGGCTGTTTTTCTGTCCCAACATTTTGCACAAGATGCTCCAAGTAATAATAGGCTGCCTTCTGGGAAGAAGGGGAACTGTCAATGGATGCCACCCCAGAGGCAGGAGTGATCTCTAAAATAATTTTTTTCAGGGACTCTTCTGCTGTGAACCTTTTCAGCACTCCTAAAAGGTTTACATAGCTACTGCAGTTTAGGCCTTGATTGGGGGTGGGAGAAACATGGCTCTCCTGCTAAGCTTGGAAGCCATCTATGGAATCATGGTGTTGGGAATTATTACCAGAAGCTCATTGAGCCTCTTTCTATTTTGTGTCATTTTAGGCCAAAACTTCCTTCTTGATGTATCATCCTGCAGTGAAGGGAAGCAGCAAAGGGAGAATTACAAAATTGTTAGTAAAAATGGAGTCATTCAGGAGGTCCCTCAGACCAAGAGTAGATCCAGGGTCTATTCAAGATTCTTTTTTGGTGCCCAAAGAGAAAAGCAAAGACCTCATGTGCATTTTGAATCTAAAGTAGACTAAATGTGTTGATCCAGACAGACCAAATTCTGGATGTGAATTTTGGAGGTGCAACCCATTCACTTTGAGGAAGAATGACTGGATGTCTTAGTGGACCTTAAGGATGCTTATTCATCAAAGATAGCCAAGTGTTCCAAGAGGTTTCTGCCATTCCAGCTAGAACCACTTACTATCTGTTTGAGCAGTACTGTTTGGTCTCACCACAACCCCACCCTGAGTGTTCAAATGTATGGCGTGTGCTTAGCCTGACTCAGACTGCAGGAGTTCTGCAATGTCTTCCCTTACCTGGATGATTGGCTCCTTATGAGGTGATTTCAAGGGCATTGTTATTTCATGCAAAGAGACTGCTTGCTCCACCCATGCCCAGCCCAAGGGGATTAGGGAGGTGGTCTTAAGCTAGAGCTAGTTTGGGCTTTAGAGTTTATATGTTGCCATCTAGACATGATTCAGATTACCAAGCTTGCTTCCTTCTTCAAGGCTGTGTTCCTAAACAGGTTCTTCTTAGAGGCCATACTTCAGCTCCTCTTGTTGATGTTGACTGCCATCTCATTGGTCCCTTTTGGCGAGTTCTGCATGAAGGTACTTAAGTAGACTCATCCTGTGCAGATGTTCTTATTGCGTCTTCCATTGCTGCAGTCCTGACCTGTGGGTATAGTCGGCGTCCAGATGGCGAATACCAGAGTATAAAGGCTGGCGTGGTCAGGGGCGCATTAGACTGACATCCAGTACGTCAGAGTACTAATCTGCCTTTGCTGACCGTCGTCGCCTATCCTCAGTCTTGCAGCATGGTCGATGCAGAAGCTTAGTTTTGCGATTGCAGGTTAGGCGTGCCTGAAATATTTCCGAAACCCGGAGTTTCAGACGAAACAGAGTTGGCTAAGTACCCGTTAGAGAACATTTTAGTTTTTCTTGCCTCAGTATTTTACGGATGACAGAGAAAGAGTAGACTAACTGTATTTCTTGTGGGAAACAGATGCCTCCTTGGGGATTATCATACCTTATGTATACCTTGTTTAGGGCCACAGGCCACGTGATTGTTGGTTGCCGTTCTTGTGCTACTTAGAGTTAACAGCACTATTAAAGAGGAGGTTAGCAGACTGTGCCAGGTTAGTGTTTGGGAGGCGTTGCAATTATAAAATGCCGTCGGATGTCCGGCCCGCTCCTCAAGAGCGCAAGGATAAAACAGTGAAGCCTAGGGTTGAGGAACAGTGATCCGGGCTGATAGGTTCTTTAGCAGGCTCAGTGAATGGCCGAGTGCCAGGAGTTTCCATGGAGTCCCAGGCAGAATCTGCCTCTTACAGGATGTGCCTGCCTTCTCGGGAGGTAGGCCGGGCTGAGGGGCTTCTCGGTGACTGTTCTTCCACTCTCTTCCCAAGGTAGTTAAGAGCCTCTCCTTCTGTTGCCAAAACTTCTCTTTGAGAGGTAGGCTGGATTCAGCTTCTGATGAGGGGCTTCTCCTAGCATTTCAGGTTCTGTACCTAAAACATATGTCTTAAAATGGCAGAAGATTTGATTACTATGATTAGGGGTTCCTATGCCCCGCCCTGATAAGAAGACCTAGGGAGTTGAACCGGAGTTTGATAGTTTTGAACAGAATGTTCAGAGCTTCAGAATCTTCTGTGGAAGATATGCCGGGAGTATCCTGCTTATTCTGATTCGGATGTGCCATCCTACAGCTTCTCCATGAGGATTTCTCATTTTTCAGAGACTTTGCATTCCATGAGGGAGCACTTTAAATGGGAAGGCCAGGATTACTCTGATGATTCAGGAAAAGGAAGCAGGGAGTTCTTGTTTTACTAGCATAGGCCTTTAGCTATTCCTCCTGTGTGTTGAATGTGGTGGAGATGTTTTTGCAGAGCTTCCTGAACCCTGACTCTTTGCCTCCTGCTCCTGTTAAGCCTGATAGGTATAGGATTGCTTGAGAAGCTCATAAATATTTGTTTAAAGAGTCCTAGGAAGCGGACCCAGAAAACTATTTCTCAAGGGCCTAAGGGTGTAAAGGCTTCTGTGGTTAAAAATCCTGTTCCACTGATAAAGGGGCTTTGGATAGGTGGGGAAAGAAAGTGTATACTTCCTCCACTCTGGCATGAGGCTTTGAATTGTCAGTTTCACATGCCTAAAATATCAATTATCTCCTTTCTGAGAATTGAAATCTAAGATTGGATGCTTTGGTGTGAGTGCAAAGAGTTGCTGGATTTGGTTCATGTGTCTGAACAAGTGGAGTGGCATTCTTTGCAATGTGAACGATGCTGTACAGGCCTCCTCGAGGGGTGGCTGCTACCAGTTCTGTTCTTCATGAGTACCTGGTTGAAGGTCAGGAGCTTTAGCTGAGCATGTTAAGACAAGGATTTTGGATGCTCCTTACAGTCCTGATGTGTTGTTTGGTTCGCCTGTAGGAAGCAGTTTTAAAAAGAAAATGGAGAGGACAAAGCTAAGTCTATACAAACTGTTAAAGATTTTTGCAGGTACATGTGCAGGTTTAGTGAAATTGGCCTGCTAAGGGGTGGACATATCCTGCTTATGAGTTCTCAGTCTAGGGGTAGGTCTAGGCGTGGTAGGAACTTGGGGCTCAAGGTTCCCAGGCCCTAGAACAGGGGAGTTCACCTGCTCAGACTTCTGTGAGTGGGGCAGGGGTCAGTCCTTTAAACAGACCCAATGACCTGTCTTTCAGCTGCCAACAGATTCACGTTTAGCAGCTCCCAGGAAAGACTGTCTCTTTTTCAAAAAGAAAATTGGGGATTTAATTACTCAAGACAAATGGGTGTTGGATATCATTCACCCACAGTTACAGATTTTATTTCCATACAATGCTCCTTTCAAAGGCATGCCAGGCGTTCCTCCTCCACAAAGAAAAGAGGCTCACAAGCAAGTTTCTCAGTTACTTCACATAGGGGCCATTCCAGCCAGTCCTGTATGTTATCAGAAAGGGGCCTAGAGGATTTTATTCTACCGCCTGTTCATGTACCAAAAGAAGGGAAACCGCGTGGAGACCAATTTTGGATTTATCTATCCTCAACACTTATCTGGACATTCCCAAGTTCAAGGTGTTGGCGTTACAGCAGCTTTACCTCTGCTGGGCAAAATCACTGGATGAAGTAACTTTAGATCTCAAGAAGCTTACCTTCATGCCTATCTCAGAGCTAAGTTACAGGAAGTATCTACTTGGTTTGACTGGAAATTCTCATTATCAGTTTCTCTGCATTGCCCTTTGGCTTATCTACTGCAGAGTGTTCCCACAAGGTTCTGGCTCTCCAGCAGTGACAGCACTTCAGGCTTCAAGAATTCAAATCTATCCTTACTTGGTGACTGCCTGATTCTGGCTCAAGAAAAATGCTACAGCACCTGGAATTATGTTGTCATAGTGCCCCAAGATGCCTAGAATTATTCTGTGAGCGAAATAAAGGTCAGTCTAGTACCCTCTCAAGACATGTGCTTTCTGGGTGTGAGACTGAATACAGCAGCCAGATGGCAACCCCAGGACAAACAAAGAGTCTGTCACTTTACTTCCATCAACTATATCTCATCGGAGTCGTGCCTGACTGCAAGGACAGTCCTTCAAGCATTAGGGTTCATGGCATCTTGTATTCACAGGGTGCTTTAATGCCAAACTGCATAGAGGAAGTTACAATGGTATCTCAAAATGTATGGACACAGCACTGCCAGGATTTGGACACTGTCATTCAAATAATACCTTGCCTTTAAAGGAATTCTTGTGAGCTTGGGCTCAGGAATGTCACCCGGCTCTGAGGACTCTCTGTGACCGGCCCAGAGACAAGTCGAATCTTAACGACAGATGCCTCGGACATTGTAGGGGCACATCTAAATGGAAAAGTGGATGCAAGACAAGTGGCCTGCCAGACTACAGCATCTACATATCAACATAAGAAAAGAGATGTTAGCCAGTCCAGTTTGCATTAATGAAAAACTCAAGGAGTTACTTCTTCCAGGGCAGGTGATTCACAACAGACAACTACGAACTGTCATGTGGTACATCAACAAGCAAAGGGGAACATTCTTATCCTCTGCTTACAGGCAAGCAATGATTTTATGGGAGACTGCAGCCTACAACTAACTCTTCAGGCAGGTTTTTCTGCCAGAACTGGGAGAACTCCTTAGCAGGTCTGGTAAGCAGACAAATCATGGATCCCCACGAGGTGGAAACTGGATCTTCATATGGCTGAGAAACTGACAGTGTCATGGGGAACTCCAGACATGAATCTGTGGCTTCTCCACTAAACCACCAGCTGCCAAAGTATTGCACAAGGGGTTTCATCACCGCGGCTTGGAAGAGTGGATGCTCTGCTCAGTTGAAAAAACCTTCATGTGTAGCGCACTCTACCTCTTCTTCCAAAGGTACTGTTAAAGGTCAGACAAAGTGGGCCAAGGATGATTTTGATAGCTCAGATTATTTTCGGCAACACTGGTACCCTCTACTAGGAGTCTGGTAAAGAAGCCTCCATGGCCTTTACCTCTGATTCCTCATCTGTTATCTCAGAAGGGCCGGTCATCTGCTCAATGTCAGGCTACACTCTCTTCATCTAACAGCTTGGCATATTCTGTGTTGAAACACAGCAGGTCTCCAACTTCCTCAACAAGTTTTAAATGTGATTATGGAAGCTAGAGACCTAGTACAAGGAAAGATGTATGCAGAAAAATGGAAAGAGATTTTTATTTTTAAATTTTACGTACAGCAAAGAATTTGGGAGATTTCCTGAGCCTCAAATCTGGCCAGGTTGGTGGCTGGTATGGGTGGTTCCATTAGATCCTTGAATCACAGGAGGTCTTTCCTTAGTCTTCCTGATTTGGTATTCATGGTTGAGGATCTTATCCTTCTCAAGCGGTTTGGGAGTCACATTCCCATTTGGATCCACCCTGGTCTTCCAGTCTATTAACTTGGTCTCTCATCTTTTTCAGACACAAACCTCACCTTGGGGTTTCAAGCTGCCCAAAGGCGGGGCTCCCCTGAGGCTTCCTTATCTCCTTCAGTGTTTCCTCCCCTAGAGGAGCACAAGAAGCATCAGTGTAAGAGGAGATGCCTAAACCCCCTCAGGAGGTAACAGGGAATACTAACCTCGATGAGGGAGAAGGTTTTCCAAAATCTCTCTGTAATGGTTTCTTTCTTGTTTATTTTCTGGAATTGATGACATAGAGGAGAGGTTGGACCTCAGAAGCTCCTTCCCCTAAGGAGTCCATTTTTATTTGAGATTTTGGACATAATCCCATCCATTATCTTGGTGTTACTCCCTCCAGATGCTCTTGTCTACTTCTTGTTTAAGAGTGCATGGAGACAGCTGAATGTGGTTGAGCAATAAAGTCAGACAGGGTATTAGTTCCATCAAAAGACAGAGCATATTGAAGGAAGAACCCTGTGTTCAGTGCTGTTGTAGTAGCTGCAGCCACAAAGAAGGAATTCTGAGGAGATTGCGTCTGTTATCTTCCAAATACACAGCCCAGATTTGGGAAGTGCATGTATGCTTCAGCCTTTTTGCTCTTTATGCAGTATGCTACTTAACACACCTGACCAGACTACAGATAGATTTGATTGAGGTTACCAAGTATGTAGCAACCCCAATGGCAGCCGAGGCACTCAAGTCCAAGGAAGCCGTTACCTACCTTACTATTTTGAATGTATCTATGTGTTATCCAACACAGCAGATAGTATAGCCAAGATGACACGCACTAGCATGATAGTTCACCTTTTTGCGTGGATGTGCCTCTGTAGCTTTGTAGAGAACTTTAAGGCATCCTTCATGAAAGCTCTATTTGATGGATCTGCCTTGTTCGGACTTAAAGTTAAGGATACACTGACCAGGAGTGAACAGGAGGGCAAAACGTCTGAAGTGGAAGTTCACTTGTCCACCATCCAGCAGACCTTTTCCCATAATCAGAAGGGGTGGAAAGTGGCTGTTTTTCTGTCCCAGCATTTTGCACAAGATGCTCCAAGTAATAGTACCTTCTGGGGAAGAAGGGGAACTGTCAATGGATGCCACCCCAGAGGCAGGAGTGATCTCTAAAATCAGGTTTTTCAGGGACTCTTCTGCTGTGAACCTTTTCAGCACTCCTAAAGGTTTACATAGCTACTGCAGTTTAGACGCAGTTGGGGGTGGGAGGCACTTGGCTCTCCACCTTTAAGCTTAGGAAGCCATCACCATGGAATCATGGGTGTTGAGATTTATTACCAGAAGCTACGTGAGCCTCTTTCTATTTTGTCCACATTTTAGGCAAAACTTCCTTCTTGATGTATCATCACTGCAGTGAAGGGAAGCAGCAAGGGAGGTACAAAAATTGTTAGTAAAATTAGTCATTCAGGAGGTCCCTCCAGACCAGAGTAGATCCAGGGTCTATTCAAGATTCTTTTTGGTGCCCAAGAAAAGCAAAGACCTCATGTGCATTTTGAATCTAAGTAGACTAAATGTGTTGATCAGACAGACCAAATTCTGGATGTTCACAGTGCAGCCCATTCTGCCTTTGAGGAAGAATGACTGGATGTGCTTGGTGGACCTTAAGGATGCTTATTATCACAAAAAGATAGCCAAGTATTCCAAGAGGTTTCTGCCATTCCAGCTGGGAGCCACTTACTATCTGTTTGAGCAGTACTGTTTGGTCTCACCACAACCCCCCACCCTGAGTGTTCAAATGTATGGCAGTAGTAGCAGCCTGACTCAGACTGCAGGGGTTCTGTGTCTTCCCTTACCTGGATGATTGGCTCCTTATGGTGATTTCAAGGGCATTGTTATTTCATGCAAGAGACTGCTTGCTCCACCCGTGCCCAGCCCAAGGGATTAAGGTGGTCTTAAGCTAGAGCTAGTTTGGGCTTTAGAGTTCATATGTTGTTATCTAGACATGATTCAGATTACCAAGCTTCCTTCTTCAAGGCTATTGTTCTTATGACAGGTTCTTCTTTCTTAGAGGCCATACTTCAGCTCCTCTTGTTGATGTTGACTGCCATCTCATTGGTCCCTTTTGGCGAGGTTCTGCATGAAGGGTACTTAAGTAGACTCATCCTGTGCAGATGTTCTTCGTCTTCCATTGCTGCAGTCCTGACTATTGGGTATAGTCCGCGTCCAGTCGGCCCGAATACCAGAGTATAAGGCTGACGTCGGTCAGGGCGCATTAGACTGACGTCAGTACGTCAGAGTACTAATGCGCATGACCGTCGTCATATCCTCAGTCTTTTTTGCCGCATGGTCCGATGCAGAAGCAGTTTTGCGAGTGCAGGTTGGCGTACTGAAATATTTCCGAAACCGGAGTTTCAGACCGAAACAGAGTTGGGTAAGTACCCGGTTGGGGAACATTTTGGTTTTTCTTGCCTCAGTATTTTACCGGATGTCAGAAAAAGTGAATAACTGTATTTCTTGTGGGAAACAGATACCTCATAGGGATTATCATACCTTGTGTATACCTTGTTTAGGGCCTGAGCACGACGTTGTTGGTTGCCGTTCTTGTGCTAGGTTTAACAAACGCACTATTAAGAGGAGGTTAGACTGTGCCAGGTTAGTGTTTGGGAAGCGTTGCAATTATAAAATGCCGTCGGATGCTCCGACGCCCGCTTCCTCCAAGAAGCGCAAGGATAAAACAGTGAAGCCTAGGGTTGAGGAACCGGCAGTCCCGGACGTCGGTTCTTTAGCAGGCTCAGTGGAGCCGGAGGTTTTGCCAGGAGTTTCCATGGAGTCCCAGGCAGAATCTATACTCTTACAGGATGTGCCTTCTCAGGAGGTAGGCCAGGCTGAGGGGGCTTCTCAGGTGACTGTTCTTCCCTCTCTTCCCAAGGTAGTTAGAGCCTCTCCTTCTGTTGCCAAAACTTCTTTGAGAGGTAGGCCTAGTTCAGCTTCAGTGGGGCTTCTCCTAGCATTTCGGGTTCTGTACCTAAGAAACATATGCTTAAAATGGCAGAAGATTTGATTACTATGATTAGGGTTCTATGCCCCGCCTGATAAGAGGCCTAGGGTTGAACCGAGTTTGATAGTTTTGAGCAGTGTTCAGAGGCTTCAGAATCTTCTGTGGAAGATATGCAGGAGTATCCTACTTATTCTGATTCGGATGTGGATGATTCCACTCCTACAGCTTCTCCGCCTGAGGATTTCTCATTTTCAGAGACTTTGCATTCCATGAGGGAGCACTTTAAATGGGAAGGCCAGGATTACTCTGATTCCAGGAAAAGGCTTAGGAGTTCTTGTTTTACCCCAGCATAGGCCTTTAGCTATTCCTCCTGTGTTGAATGTGGTGGAAGATGTTTTGCAGAGGCTTCCTGAACCCTGACTCTTTGCCTCCTGCTCCTGTTAAGCCTGATAGGTATTATAGGGTGCCGAAGCTCATAAATATTTGTTTAAGAGTCCTAGGGCGGACCCAGAAACTATTTCTCAAGGGCCTAAAGGTGTAAAGGCTTCTGTGGTTAAAAATCCTGTTCCCACTGATAAAGAGGCAAGGGCTTTGGATAGGTGGGGAAAGAAAGTGTATACTTCCTCCACTCTAGCCATGAGAGCTTTGAATTGTCAGTTTCACATGCTAAAATATCAGAATTATCTCCTTTCACAATTGAAATCTAAGGTGGATGCTTTGGCGGAAGGTATTGAGTGCAAAGAGTTGCTGGATTTGGTTCATGTGTCTGAACAAGTGGGTAAGCATTCTTTGCAATGTGGTTTTGATGCTGTACAGGCCTCCTCGAGGGTGGCTGCTACCAGTTCTGTTCTTCGCAGGCATGCCTGGTTGAAGGATCAGACTTTAGCTGAGCATGTTAAGACAAGGATTTTGGATGCTCCTTTACAGTCTGATGTGTTGTTTGGTTCGCCTGTGGAAGCAGTTTTAAAGAAAATGGAGGACAAAGCTAAGTCTATGCAAACTGTTAAAGATTTTTTGCAGGTGCAGCCACCGAAGTTTAGTAGAAATTGGCCTGCTAAGGGGTGGACATATCCTGCTTATGATTCTCAGTCTAGGGGTAGGTCTAGACGTGGTAGGGCAGGGCTCAAGGTTCTTTTAGGCCTAGAACAGGAGTTCACCTGCTCAGACTTCTGGTGAGGGCAGGGTCAGTCCTTTCGTAAACAGACCCAATGACCTGTCTTTTCAGCTGCCAGCAGATTCACGTTTGGCAGCTCCTTTGGGAGGAAGACTGTCTCTTTTCAAAGAAAATTGGGATTTAATTACTCAAGACAAATGGGTGTTGGATATCATTCACCACGGTTACAGATTTTATTTCCATACAATGCTCCCTTTCAAAGGCATGCCAGACGTTCCTCCTCCACAAAGAAAAGAGGCTCACAAGCAAGTTTCTCAGTTACTTCACATAGGGGCCATTCAGCCAGTCCCTGTATCAGAAAGGGGCCTAGGATTTTATTCTCGCCTGTTCCTTGTACCAAAGAAGGGAAACACGTGGAGACCAATTTTGGATTTATCTATCCTCAACACTTATCTGGACATTCCCAAGTTCAAGATGTTGACGTTACAACAGCTTTTACCTCTGCTGGGCAAAAATCACTGGATGGTAACTTTAGATCTCAAAGAAGCTTACCTTCATGTGCCTATAAGGCTAAGTTGCAGGAAGTATCTGCGGTTTCGAGCTGGAAATTCTCATTATCAGTTCTCTGCATTGCCCTTTGGCTTATCTACTGCGCCCAGAGTGTTCACAAAGGTTCTGGCTCCAGTGATAGCTTACTTCAGGCTTCAAGGAATTCAAATCTATCCTTACTTGGACGACTGCCTGATTCTGGCTCAAGAAAAGGAAGTTCTTCTACAGCACCTGGAATATGTTATCGCAGTGCTAAGATGCCTAGGGTATTCTGTGAACGAAATAAAGTCCAGTCTAGTACCCTCTCAAGACATGTGCTTTCTGGGTGTGAGACTGAATACAGCAGCCCAGATGGCCTTTTAACCCCGGACAAACAAAAGAGTCTGTCACTTTACTTCCATCAACTATCTCATCAGTCCGTGCTGACTGCAAGGACAGTCCTTCAAGCATTAGGGTTCATGGCATCTTGTATTCTGGTGCTTCCCAATGCCAAACTGCATATGAGGAAGTTACAATGGTATCTCAAAAATGTATGGACACAGCACTGCCAGGATTTGGACACTGTCATTCAAATAATACCTTGCCTTCAAAAGAATTCTTGAGGTGGGCTCAGGAAAGACACCTAAACAAGGGACTCTCTGTGACCAGACCAGAGGCAAGTCAGATCTTAACGACAGATGCCTCGGACATTGCTTGGGGAGCTCATCTAAATGGAAAGTGGATGCAAGACAAGTGGCCTGCCAGACTACAGCATCTACATATCAACATGAAAGAGATGTTAGCAGTCCAGTTTGCATTAATGGCTTTCAAGGAGTTACTTCTTCCAGGGCAGGTGTTGATTCTAACAGACAACACAACTGTCATGTGGTACATCAACAAGCAAGGGGAACACATTCTTATCCTCTATGCAGGCAAGCAATGATTTTATGGGAGACTGCGCTAAGCCTGCAACTAACTCTTCAGGCAAGGTTTCTGCCAGGAGCACAGAACTCCTTAGCAGATGTGTTAAGCAGACAAATCATGGATCCCCACGAGTGGAAACTGGATCTTCATGTATTTCAGAAACTGACAGTGTCATGGGGAACTCCAGACATAGATCTGTTCGCTTCTCCACTAAACCACCAGCTGCCAAAGTATTGCACAAAGGGGTTTCATCACACGGCTTGGAAAGTGGATGCTCTGTCTTTCAGTTGAAAAACCTTCATGTGTATGCCTTTCCACCTCTACCTCTTCTTCCAAAGGTACTGTTAAAGGTCAGACAAGACAGGCCAAGGATGATTTTGATAGCTCCAGATTGGCCTCGGCAACACTGGTACCCTCTACTACGGAGTCTGGTAAAGAAGCCTCCATGGCCTTTACCTCTGATTCCTCATCTGTTATCTCAGAAGGACGGTCATCTGCTCAATGTCAAGCTACACTCTCTTCATCTAACAGCTTGGCATATTCTGTGTTGAAACACAGCAGGTCTCAACTTCCTCAACAAGTTTTAAATGTGATTATGGAAGCTAGAAGACCTAGTACAAGGAAAGTGTATGCAGGAAAATGGAAGAGATTTTTATTTTGGTGTACAGCAAAGAATTTGGAGATTTCTGAGCCTAATTTGAGTGTGGCTCTTCAATATCTTACTGAATTATTGGACAAAGGTTTGTCCTTCTCTTCCATAAAGATTCATGCTGCAGCAATTTCAGCTCACTATGATTGTGACCCACCTTTGTTTTCGCATCCTTTGTTCAAGCAGTTTCTTAGAGGGGCAAAGAATATAAGACCCCCACGTAGAGCTCCTACTCCTGCTTGGGATCTCAATTTTGTGTTGGAAAAACTTACTCTACAACCTTTTGAGCCTGCAGCTACTGCTGAATTGAAATACTTGTCATGGAAGACTGCTTTTCTGTTGGCTATTACTTCTGCAAGAAGGGTGTCTGAGTTGCAGGCCCTTATGGCAGTAGAGCCCTTTTGATTTTCCATAAGGATAGGGTATCATTACGTACTAATCCTTCTTTATGCCTAAGGTGGTTTCTAGTGTGGCTTTAAACCAAACTATTCATTTGCCTACGTTTTTTGCAGACCCTCAAAATAAAGGGGAAAAGATTTTGCACACTTTAGATGTACACAGGCAATTGCGTTATTATTTGAGCAGGACTAAGGATTTTAGACAGTCTCAGCAGTTGTTTGTTTCTTTTGCTTTGAGTTCTCAGGGCAAGCCTGTGTCAAAACAAACTATTTCTAGGTGGATTGGCTTTTGCATTGCATTTTGTTATTCCCATCATGGCAAGGAGATTCCAGCTGGGATTAGGCCTCATTCCACTAGGGCTACTGCCACTTCAACAGCATTTCTAAGGGGGGTGGCAACTAAGGATATTTTGGAAGCAGCTACTTGGAGTTCAGTGCATACTTTCTCTAAGCATTATCACCTTCCTATCTACTCTAAGTCTAGGGCTGGTTTTGCCACAGCTGTTTTGCAAGGCATGTTGTCAGCACCTACTTCTTTATAATTTGCCAGCCTCCCTTACCTCTGCTTTGGGATTCTACCCAATAGTCAGGACTGCAGCAATGGAAGACGAAGAACATAGTACAGTTTTGTACCTACCATAAATGTAGATGTTCGAGGATTCCATTGCTGCAGTCCAATTTACCCTCCCTCCTTCCCCTCTGTATTTAGGGGTGGTTGTGTAGGTGAGTTTACATGCTTATATTTTTGTATATATTGTTGTATATATTGTACATGTTTTTGGTGCAGGTTTTTTGGGACTTGTCTTTTTAGGGTCTTCTGACATCTGGGGCAAGAAAAGACTGAGGATATGACGACGGTCATGCGCATTAGTACTCTGACGTACTGACGTCAGTCTAATGCGCCCTGACCGACGTCAGCCTTATACTCTGGTATTCGGGCCGACTGGACGCGGACTATACCCAATAGTCAGGACTGCAGCAATGGAATCCTCGAACATCTACATTTATGGTAGGTACAAAACTGTACTTTTCCTCTAAGGCTGGAGGTTTGTCACTGCCACATCTGTTGGTGGGTGACATCCAACAGGGTGTTGCAAGGTTGCCCCTTTATTCTTCTCCCCCTCTTTTGGCTGTGGTGACCATGGATGCTTCCCTACTGGGATGGGGTGTCTTTGAGGGAAGCATGGTCCAAAGTGCCTAATCCCAGTTGGAAGCCCATTTACTTGTCCATGTTTTGGAGATAACAGCAGTCCTCCTAACATAACATTGCAAGCCTTCCCAAAGGTGTGATATTGATTCAAACTGACAGATATGGCTGTGGTCAGTTATATCAAGAAACAAGGTGGAACTTGATCTTACCCCATGTATCGAAAGATAATGAGGGTGTGGCAATGGGTGATGTATTCCCAAAGCATACAAAGTACATTCTTGACTGGACTAGCACTGACAATTAAGATTTTACTTTAACAGAATGAAGGAAATCGGGTATTCTGACTATATTTTGTGTCCTTTTCCAGCATTACTGCAGGAAAGGGAATATCTAAGGTCACTTTGTCCAGATGGCTTATTGACTGCATTGCTTCTGTTTATAAGGTTAATGGATTATTACCATTAAAACCCAATGCTTATTCCACCAGGGCAGTTGCTACCTCAACAGCCTTCTTTACTAATGCATGTTTAGATGAAATCTGTTCATCAGCAACTTAGTCTAATGCTCACACTTTTGTTAGTCACTACAAGCCTGACATTCAGTGTAGGTCATAGGCTGTGTTCTGGCTCCACCATTCGTTGGAATGTTCTTTGTTACCACCCAGTTCAGCATGGCTGAAGACTCTGTCCCACAGGTTGAGGTGACAGAAAAAACAACATTCGATACAAAAGTCATGTACTTTCCATAATGTTAGATCTATCTTGTCTTTTTCCATCTATCTCAACCTCCCCTCCCTCTGTCACCCATCCAAAATGTCATATGCACCTTTGGCTTATAGGGGACCTTGTGGACCTTCCTGGAGTCTTTGGTTTGACCCCTTAGGGTCTTGGTACAATGTTTTACAGTTAGTATTTTTTATTTAGAGGGCTCTGGTGTGGTAGGGGCAAACTCAATCTGAGGAGATGTTAGTGCAGGGCATTATGGGGAGGAACTTGAGCCTTGGGGGCCAAGAGTCTAAAGTGCTGGCCTTTGATCTGATGGGATTCAATAACCCAGAGGTTCAGATGGACAGAATAAGACAGCATGGATCTCGTGTTACGGTAAGTACATAACTTTTGTTTAATGTTAATCTCTCTTCCTCTTCGTCTGACAATGATAGGAAGGCTTTTGATATGATGGGGGAAAATGTATTCATCTGCAGTACTTGTTTTTAGAATTCTCATCTTTCAAGCTCATATGTTGAGATTTATGTTTGTTGTGAGAATCTTTTTGGCATCCATTTCTTTTTTTAAAGAGAAATTTACTTCCTGTAATGTGGTCTTCTCTCTTCCTGAAGTGATTACCCATTGTTTGAAATGTGGATATGATTCTGTGGATGCCAGTAGAACCTTTATAAAGAGATTTGCTTTGCTGCATTGTCAAAAATGAAACTTTAAATTCCACCCTTGGATAAAGAAATAGCTTTTGGACTTTTTGCTGCAGAAGTCATTAAAAAGCATGATGATAAAGGGAAGCTGATTAAATGCATCTCTCTGATTTTTCAGCACTACCTTCTCCAGGTTTACCAAAGGACTCAACCCTCGCTCTACAATTTTCTTTATAAAGCAGAATAAACTGTTCCAGCAATCTGCTAGTATGCAGACATGTAAAAAACAATGGTAGAGAGGGTCCTGGAGGAAAGCAGGAACCACTGAGAATAAAGGACAGTCTAATGGAGCTGAATGACTGTATAAGAACTTGCTTCTGCCTTCCCTCTTTGGCAGTCCGTAAATCCTTTCAGAAAGTCTAAACTCCTTTATCTCTCTGTCAACAGACTGTTTCAGACAGATGAGTTCTGAGAGTAATCCATCAAGGGTACAGATGGCGGTGGGAGTGTTTCCCACTTTTTTTAAAGGGATTCTTGCTCATCCACCAAACCAGCTTCTTCTTTTAGCATATGCTTGCTTAGGGAGTGATTGAAGCTGTTTTTCTTCCGCAGTTAGGAGAAGAGTTTTATTCAAGAATGTTTCTGGTGCTAGAGAAAGATTTTTGGAGATCAGTTCTGGTCCTTTCCTTTCCTTTCTCAACTAGTTTGAGATGGTGCCCAAGTTCAAAATGCTATAACTTCATAACTTGTTACCTTTCATTCCCCATGGGCGAGGTTTTCCAGGCAGACTACAATCTCACTAAGGAAATTCCCTGCTATTCTGGGTCATATGGCATCTATAATACTCATGATACTTCTTGCAAGACTTCATATGAGAAAGATCAGGTCGTACCTGAAATTTCTATGGTCTCAGCATTAACATCCCTTGAATGTTCAAATTCCAGTTTTGTGGTTTGTGAAAAGGGAGATTATTCTCAGAATCTAGTTCCCCCCATTCACTTCTGCTCCAGCACAGTCAGAGATTGCTTGGGAAGCAGCGTTAATGAGAGTAAAAGTTAAGGGTCTTTGGTACTAAAAAGACAGACCAAAACACACAAACATAAGAGATGTTAGCTGTTACAAATGCTGTCATCTCACCCAATCATCTGTGGTCCCTGGGACCTGTACAGGCAACAAGAGAGTGATGTGGTACATAAACAAGCAGGGGGGGGGGGGACCAGATCTTACTCTCTGTGCATACTAGTAGCCATAGTAGTCTGGAATATAGCTTTTCAGCACAGTCTCATTCTACAGGCCTTTTACATTCTATCAGAGCAAAACTGTGTAGCAGAGAAGCTAAAGATGACCAAGGCAGACCCTCACAAATGGAAACTGAATCAGACGATCTTCCAAGATTTGTTCCATTGTTGTGAACAGCTCTAATAGATCTTTTTGCCTCTGCTCTAAACAATCACTTGGCAAAATTCTGCTTCAGGACTCTGTGCAAGAAGGCCTGGAAGATGGATGCTTTTCATTTCCTTGGATAGGAGTGTTCCCATTTGTTTTTCTGCCATTTTCACTAATCCAGGGTATTTTGAAGGTTCAGAAGGGCTCCCTAAAGATCATTATTATTTCCTTCTGGCCCAGGCAGTAGTGGTTCTCCCTTCTTCTGTAAATGGCCAGGGGCAATTAACACATACTTCCTAACAAACTGGATTTGCTTACACAACACCATGGATGGTTGATGTATCCGAACCCCAAACTGTTACAACTTGATTCATAGATGAAGTTTTAGTACCTTTTGGGCACGTTTTTTTTCTGAGTACATGAAGCAAGTATTATTGGATTCAGGGAAACCTGCTGCTATAAAATCATATATTAGCCAGTGATAAAGGTGTTTTATTTGGTGCCAAAAAAGGTCAAGCACTCATTAGAGGCTTATATTTATCTGGTTCTACATTATTTGTGTGAGTTACTATCTTAACTACTTCTTAATCAAGTTTCATTTGTCTCCATTTCATAATATCTGCTCATGGCTCCTTTTTCAATGCATTCTTTTGTCAAAATTTTTCAGAAGGGGTGTTGCCTATAAATTCTTATAGAAAACAGGTGGAGCCTCTTTGGGATCTTAATTTTGTGTTAGAAAAATAAATGTTTGCTCTATTTGAACCAGGTCAGGGTGATGTGAGAGTCTTGACATGGAGAACAGTCTTTCCTTTTGCGGAGGTCAAAGCAATAAGTATATCTGAGTTGCAAGCTTGTCCAATTTTACCTTAAATCAAGCTATCCATCTACCCCGGTCTTCTTTCCATAACCTAAAAATGAGGGAGAGAGGATATTCCACACCTTGCACATCCACAGATAACTCTAGTGCTGTCTTGACAGAGCAAAATATTTCAGAACTTCTAATTAATTGTTCGAACGTGAGGGTGGTTGGCACTAAACAGACTATTTCCAAATGGCTAAATATAAAAAACAGAAAAGAATGGATTGAGATGCTAGAGACAGTTTGTATTAAATTTGTGGTGGATCCTGGTTTTTGGTCGTTCACTTTTATTTCCAAATGGCTGTCTATTACTTTTTGTTTCTACTTTGTTTCACCCACCATTTCAGGCAGGGTCAAGGCTCACTCTACTGAGGCCTTGGCTTCATCTGGGTTTTTGGAAATGGTTTGATTCTAGATGTATTGTAGAAGCAGCTGTTTGGTCCTGTTATGGTCCTCTGGGCATACTTTTACAAAGCACGATAAACTAGATTCCTTCTCCAGGTTTAAGACAGGCTTACCTGGGACCATTCTGCAGGGAATCCTGGATCCTCATCCTGCATCCTCCCAGTCTATCTAAGTAATCTACCCATATAGCTTATACTACTGCAACAGTGACTCTTACAAGGAATACAATGCAGCTGTGTAAGTGAACTTACCATAAAGATAAATGTTTGAATGATCACTGCTGCAGTTGCCACAACATTCCACTTATTTTTGTATGTTTTTTATACCAGCGTTGGGACATTTATTTTTATTTTCCAAACATTGTCCTTCTCTGAGATTTAGCTTCCTCTTTCTTTTCTTATGAAAGCCCTGAAGAGCTTGGAACCCAAACCTAACTTCTAGCCAGCTCAGCTCTTGCTGACTAACATTCAGGGAACATGGAATGTACAATGACGTTTTGGTAGTTGGCCGACTGTTGTATCCGTAGTAGGATGCAATCTGTATAGCTTAGGCTACTGCAGCAGTGAGTTATAGTAAGTTTACTTACACAGCTGTAGTTTATTAATCTAGCATGTCTTGCAGTGGAGATTAATGGTCTGACACACATTGACATTCATATTTTCACAAGTGAGAGAAGTACATGTTGCTGGGGACATGTATGAAATATGGTAAGAGATCTACGTTGTTTCTTCTCTACATGTAAAGTTCACTACTGGAATTACTGGTTAGTAATTTTGAATACATAATATTTTCATATGTACATTAATATTTCCAAAAACAAGTGATTTATAAACAGTTGAATGGCACTTGGTGAAATGCTAGAAGATGCTGAAGAAAGCTGATCATGCATATTTTTTTTTTTTTAAAACAACTTCACTTTAAATGCACAAATTTTGTAACATGTATATGAATGTCAGTCATATATGTTTAACATTTCCAGCTTTTAATTGATGTAGTCTTTCATTTTAATTGATGTAGTCTTTCATTTTAATTGATGTAGTCTTTCATTTACAGTCAACATCGTCATCTATCCCTTTTCTCACTCCCCCCCCTTTTTTCACGAGATTGGGTGTTGTCAGTTGTTGCCCTCTTTATTGATTCAGTATACTCACTGTCTGTAGAAGACTTTACCTCTCCACAATTCCCAGATCTTTCTAGATAGCTCTTCCCTCTGTAGCAGACTCTGGTTCTCAAGATAACTAGCTTTGCAACACTGTCTTTCCACCTTATCTCCTGGATACATAGGATAGCCAGTCTCTTCTTACTAGCATGTCATCCACTTTCAAACTGTGTCATAGCAGTGGAACCTGCATTCATTGTAGCAGTCCTTGGTTTGTTTTTGGCAGGTTTGTTGGTTTCATGTCATGCTTTCTGTCAACAGAGCTTCGCAACTGGACACCAGGCTGTATCACAGGCAAATACCCATGCCCACTTTTGACGATATTAGTCTGTGTAACCAAATCACTCTGAACTAATTTTACAGTAGCTAATCTTGACTCAGAGTGCAGTCTGTTATCCATATTCTTCTATCTGGATGATACTAAACACCACAGGTGATGCTTAGTGTGGTTGGTCTACACAACCCTTTCCCCTGCTAGGTGATACCTGAAAGTCTCCATTCAATTTTATGTAGACGTTATTGGCATTTTTTCAAGTTTTAGGTAGAAACAAACAGTATATTATTTTGGGAGGTGGCATTAACCCTACACAAACAAAAGGAAAACATACAAACCCCACACAAGTATTGGCCAGAGATCAGGACTGAACTCTGCTCTTTGTTGGAAGACAGTGTCATAAGCTATTATGCCAACTGTGTCTTTCTGTCAGCTTTATTAAGAATTTTTTTCACTAGTCGTTACACTTAAATTCATCTATTATCTACCAGCCATTTTCCTGTCTTTTTTTTCTGCTTTGCAACTGTTTTGCATGTACTGTTCTAGTGTATGCCATTTATTTACATGCACTGTTCTAGTGTATGCCATTTATTTACATGCACTTTACTCCTCTGTCTCTATCTGTGAACTCATGTTTGTGTATTCCTTTCATAATGCTCAATACATCTACTAATGTTTGAAAATCTGATTTCAAAATTTTCCTTATTGCTTTCTAGGCAGTCAGCATCAGTAAGCACAGCATAGCTTTTCTGTAGCATGGCACTTATAGCTCTAAACTCCAGTTTAGGTATATCATTTCTCTATCTGTAATTACTTGTTCATCCAGTATTTTTGCCACAATGGTCTGCAGTGCATTTTTAAAATTGGTCAGTTTGGCGCACTGCTAAGACACATGTTCCTAGTTAGCTTTTTCTTCCTGTCACATCCTCAATATCTGTAATTTGCTTGAAAAATCTTGTGAAGTTTGTTTAATATATATAAAGTAATTCTACAAACATTCTAAATCAGCTTTTAATGTATTTATTTTCACATTTGGGTACCCTACATATTTCTTCCCATTGCTGGTTTATGTGACCTTCTCCTTCTAGTCTTCCCTTATCTGTTCCAACTGAATTTTATAAAGCTCATGAAATATTTTACATGCCCTACTTATTATTCCAGTTTAACATTATTCTCTGTTCTTGATTCTGTTATAAACTTACCGTGAGTGGTATTTTACTCTGTCTGTTTCTCTCTTTAACTCTTCGCCTGTGCTGTGCTGACATTTCTTGACAGAGCAAGCAGTCCCTCTCATATAACCAAACATCTGTTTACCCCTTTTCTCTACTACCTTCCCTTCCTGTTCTGTATTGATAATACCTTGGTTCCTTATCTAATTTTCACCACTTGGTTCCAGCTAATTTCTGCCTTTTCCCACTGTCTTTTAACTACAGGTACTCCTATACTCAGAATTTCCTTTTTTTAAATTTTTCACTTGGCTAGTTAAGAAATTTTTACCATTTTAAAAATGTAATGCTCTGTTTGGTTATTGACAGTCTCCTTTTGCACTTGTGTCCAATAAAACATTGTTTTTTTACTCCCCATAGCTTTGACCCTGAACTAACACTATTCTTTTCTGGTTGGTTCTGTTACCGTCTACTTGAATTATGTACAAGTTTCAACTTTTGGCCTTAAAATGATATCTTAAGTGTGGAAAACCTATTCATTCCAATCCAAGGGAAGGGTCAAGTTATTCTACATGACCATTGCTCTCTTCCCTTCACATATAAGTTCTTTCAGCTTCTTGTTAATTGCTTTTCATAACTTTCGTTAAGGCTGATAAAAGTAAGTCTGACTTATGTATAACATGAGAGGAACTAAACATTGTCACTGTTTGGATCTTATTATCCAGGTGCACAGTTTTCCACATTTTATTTAATTTTTTTTTTTTTTTTTTTATCTTGGTCTCTTCCCATGCAACTTTGGCTGCCAGATCTGTTTATCTAACTATTTCATCTTGTTATGCTCCCATAAACATGGATTTTGCTTAACTAATTTGTGTGTAGGTACATAGATTGTAGGTCATCCCTTCTATCTTCTTGGTCTTAGCCACCAGGCAGATCCAGACCTGCACTTACTATTCAAGTGCTCAATCTTAAGTTCATTCCTTGTTCCCATTACGTGTCCCTTGCCCTTCCTCAAATCTGGTTTGCAGCTCACTTAGTTCAGATTGTTGAGCCAGTGCTTAGGATAAGTTTTATAAGTCATCTATTTGTAGTGCCTTTTAATCAGTATTCTTTTCATTCCTTCTATTTTTTTTTTTTTTTTGCTTTCTGTAATAAAAAAAAATCCTCCCTGCTATAGCAACAGGCATGGATGACTTGTTGCTTCTTTCAGCATCACTTATGTCTTCTCTGTTTAGTGATGACAGTACTTAACCACTTGTTTTCTTTGGAAATTCTTGTTAGCATTATTATTTCAGTTGTTGACCCTTTTTTGTGAACATTCTTGTTGGTCAATTATTAGTGTGGTTGTTGACCTTTTTTGCTGACATTTATATTGGCCTTTATTATAGTAGCTTTTTACCCTTTTGACTAACATTTTTGTGGATCCAAAATTTATAGAAGTTTCAAGGCTGATTGGCTGAGTTGAATTTATGCTGTACTTTAATGTTTTGAATATGGAGAGGGTTGTGAATAAATATGGCTGCTGTGGCCATATAATTCCCTCCCAAGATACTACAACCTCTGCATAGAATACCTGGTGCTGGAGCATTACAGATGGCCTGTGAAATATGCAAGGGCTTTGGACTCATTCCCTGTAGCAAATTGAAAACATTTATATTAAAGGGATTACTCTCCCTTCTTCCTTCAGTGAGCAAGGCAAAAACAAGGAAAAGATAAAGTTGTTTGACGAAAAATCATAGAAAGGAAGACAGAAAATAAATGGAAAAATGAAAAGGAAAGTCAAGAAGGCAAAACAATCCCCTTTACCAAAACCGTGTTCAGACTTTCCAGAGACAGCACAAGTACCATCTCTCTTCAATGCCAGTCTCCTTCCACACAGAAATCATAACGGTCTCTTAGCAATTTCCAAAGCGAACCTCAAGCAGCAGCTCATTCAAGAAAGAAATCTCCAGGATCCATCCTTCCTGACCACTATCTGCATGCTGCAAACAGGTCTGTTATATCCTTCCAAAGTGCCTTAGAGCTTGACTAGGTAGGATGACGGGGGCCTTTATGAAAGCACAAATTGAAGTGTATGTCATCCTATCCCCCTCTTTTTCTGGGTAAGATTGGGTTGGCCTACTATCCTCCCCCACATGCTTTTTCCCTGGTCCCTGTTTGACACTGGAGGTCTTTGAGCTATCATCTTTTATAGAACCTCTCAGTTCTTCTGTGACTGGTTTGGGTTCCATGGTATTCATAGGTTCATAGGTTCATAGATTAGTACTAAGCTAACTGCCCTTGTGAGCCATTTTAAGCCTAACCAATTATCCCTTGTGAGACTCGAACCCTGCACCTTGTGTTTGTGTTTGACTTTTGCTCATCCGACTCACTCTGCTCTGACTCCTTCAGAGTCTATGGAGTCTCTGCTCCAAGCCCTTGACACCGAGTCCTCAGCACCATCTTTAGCTCTGATGCATTCAGTGCCTTTTTAAGGTGTCTGGATCTTTGGCATTGGAGGTATTGGCTCCAGTCTTGATATTAGAACTGTGCGGTTCTTCAGCGTTTGTGTCTCTGTCTTCTGCACCACTGATGTCCACTTAACTGTGGACCAGTACATTATTGGTTCAGAAATATCCACTGCTGACAGAGTTGGGGTTAGCTTTTAGGAATGATTGCCTGTACTTTAGAAAAGAATAGAGAGGCTCCTTCAACCTTTTTCCTACACCCAGGCACCCTTCACTTTGCTCTTCCACTCTCTTATTTTCCTTCCCATGTACAGACCAGATCTGAAAGTTTTATCCAGTCTTCTTAGGAGACTTCCATGGAGTCTTTCGGAGATTCAGATGACTCCCTAATAGAGTCCCTCACACCTGACATTGACTTGTTGGGTCCCCACAGTCCTCTCTTGAAAATGTCAAGTTTGGTGGAATTTTTTTTTAAGTATTGGTAAGAGGGGGGTTCTGGCCCTTATAACCCCTTTGCCTTGAAGAAGAGGTGGTATTTGAAGCCTTCGGTTTGTTCTCTCTACTTCCTGGGTGTTATCCTCTGCTGAACACGATAGACCTGGTGGAAGGGGAGACATGGCAAGAGTCTGATGTTACTAAAGCAGTATCAAGTAATTTAGATTTAAAAAAAAATTACCCCATCTGAGGGTAGGCAACATTTGAAACAGTAGTTCTCTAGTGAATTCCATTATTGTAGTAGATGCCACCAAGAGAGAGCTATCTGATGAAAGTATTCTTATGCATACACTAAACAAGGAGTTGTGCTCGATAGACAGAATGTGAAAATAAACTTGCGCTGAGGGCACTGACCTATGTTATACATATAACATGTTTTCAAAGAGAATTAGCTGAACAGGCATTGGACTCTTTTAAGAGAGGTGGCCACCCTTAAGTCTAGGAAGCAGGTAGAGTCTCAGGTGGCCATTATACTCATCAAATCTTAATCTTTCCATGAGATCTATACACAGTGCAGGGGTGAACAAAACCATAAGGTGCCATGCTAGCTTCATCTGTGCAATTTTTGAAGATGACTTTAAGGCATAGTCCATTAATGCACTGTATGCTGCATCTTCGATATGCAGACCAAAAGTCAAAGAGAATTTGCTGAAGATTAAGGAGAAAGGCAAGATGTTATGTACTTTGCAAGTTCAATTTGTGCCCTTCAAAGATCTTGAGCTAGAGCGATGTGAACCCCTTCTGATTCCTGCTGAAAGAAGTTTCAGCACCCCCACTTTTGACCTCTCTTCAGGCAGGAGAGGCAGAGACAGTGGAAGCTCCTTTAATGGATGCTGCACTAGGAAGGTCGGCAAAGCTAGGGCTTGAGATGTCCTTTTTCTGGAAAGCCATTTCAGTGTCCTTGAAGGATTGTCCAGCTCCCCCTTTCTAGAAGCAGTCATGGGGCTGGAAGTCTCTTCATTCAAACATATGCTTGGCCATCATGGAAGACAAATAGCTGAGGAGCATAATTTCCAGATGCTGCATTCTTCCATTTTTCATTGACCTCCAAACCACATTTCCTGCCTTCTCCAAATGTTCCATTCCATCAGAGAAAGGCAGCAAAAAGAGAAATTGCTGTTCTGTTTGCAAAAAAAGAGCAATCCAGGAGGTCCCACAAGACCAGAGAGGGTTAGTCCACTAGCAGAAAACACGACACTGGAACACAGATGCAATGTAATACATTTTTATTAGACTAACATAGGTTTTACAATTACTTGAGCTTTCGAGCTAGCATGAGCCCTGTGTCAGGAGTTAAGTTACTGTTAAATACAATGCTTAAATATCCACTTGTGCCTAGAAAGGAGAGTACATAATTTATTTCCACTTGGCTAAAAAAAAAAAAGAAATCTTGAAAAATGCTAGGGCAAAAAACATGCAACTCATGCTACACCTCAAAGATGGACAGTGCATGTGTGTATGTGTGCAAGTGTGTGTGTGTTAGAGAGAGACTGAAAGTGTAGAACAGGGTCAACATATTCTATTCAATCAAACTGTGGCATGTTACTTTAGAGTTAGGGTTCATTGTGCGGAGAAGATAACACTGACTGCTTTAACATTGACTGCTTTAACATTTAATGAGACAGTAAATCTCTAAACAAGAGATATGTAGTTATTAGTTAAATCCAGAGAAGGAAAATGAAAAGTTATAAATTGTAAGCTATAAGTCTGTGTAAACAAGCAGCCTTTGTATGATAGAGGTTTTTGCTTAACAAAGTATGATCTTAGCAATAAGGTGCAGATGACAAAGGACCTAAGGCCAGTTGTAGATGTAGGTGACCTAAGCCATCGTATAAAAAGACTGTATTCCAGATGGTGACATTGCAAGCCAATTTTACATTGTCTACATGTAAATAACTGTATATATTCTCTAGACTTCCAGGATGCTTACTTCCGCATACAAATTGCCAGAGAGTCCAGGAAGTGCTTACACTTCACTCTGAGAGCCAGTCACTGTCAATGTCTGTTTCTTGACCTTTGGCCTTGCCACAGCCTCTCAGGTATTCACCAACTTGCAGTTTATATGCAGTTCAAAGGAATACACACATTCCTATATCTGGAAGCTTGGCTTTTAGCTGTTTCAACAAAAGAATCCTACTCTCAGCCAGTCATTACTTGCATCAGTTGTACCCGTCCTAGGGCATGTCCAGCTTCCATGGAAAAGTTTGTTACAACCATCCCAGACAGCGGTCTTCATAGGTTGCCATCTAGATACAAGATGGTGCATAGTCATAGTCGAACTGCCAGAAGAAAGGTTCTTATTGCTAAGAACAGTAGTATTCACCCTGCTGGCTTACCACTCACCTCAGCATCTCTCATCATTAATGTTTTCAGACTAATGGTGACTTTCATTCTCCTCATTCCTCACACAAGACTTTATATGAGGGTCCTTCACCAGACTCTATGTACAGTGGTCTTAACTGTCAGATGTCATGAGTGCTCCAGTTTCTTTCATCAGTTTGCAGACAGCATCTAAGATGGTGATTAGAGTCTCCCACAGTCCCTCTCAGAAGACCCATCACTCTTCCTTTCCCCTGTGCCGTTGTTACCACAGACACCCTCCTCTCTGAGGCGGGGCACGTTTTCCTGAGACTATTCGTGTCATTAACTGACCTAGGGGCCAACCTTCAGAGATGAGGGCAACAGCCCCCCCTCCCCCAGTGTTACCTTCCTCTCTCTAATACCAGTTCATTGAGACAACATGTCAGTAGTATGGTATATCTATACTGCTGTGATGGCTTAGTGGTTAAATACTTTGACCCTCGTGTATAGGCTCCTGGGTTTGAGCCTTGCAGATGCTATCAGTTGGGAGGGTGGCCTAATGGTTAAGGTGTTTGCCTTACAAACACAAGGTTCAGGGTTTGAGTCTCACAAGGGATAATTGGCTAGGCTTAAAATGGCTCGCAAGGGCAGTAAGCTTAGTACTAATCTATGAAATCTATAAGAAACAGGATGGAACCAGGTCCAATCCACAGTGTTGAGAAACCAAGAGAATGTGGCACTGGGCAATGTCTTCACTGTGTGTTCACTGTGTGTTCTTATAATAATGCGTATTCCTGGATGGATCTTTCCCAGAGACTACCATTTCTATGGAACAGGCTCCCCATCCATGTGAAGCAGAGTTCTTCCCTAACCCAATTCAAGTGCAACTTGGACAATTGGATGTTAAACTGGAAATTCATCCCTGGTTTAGTACCTGTCTCTCTAATGGACACAGGTAACCTGTAAATGTTTCATCTCCCAGGCCCATGCTTACACTTAATCAAGGGTATCAGAACTTGTCAGAGATTTGGGATGCATGGCTAGGCTTAAAAAGGCCCTTGTGGTTGTTAGCCTAGTAAACACCTATGAACATTGCAGAGAAGCTCATTAGATTTTCTCTGATGCTTCGCGTGATCCTTCAATCCAGCATTAGCACAGCAAATTTTTCACTATGGGGGCCAGCCTTCCCGTGATCTTTTTGCCTAACTAATCAACAGCAAATGCAGCAGCTGCTTTGTCCTCATCCCTTCACAGGGTTAGTTACAGAAGGATGCTGTGCTTTGTCAGCGGCCTTCCAGAATTCTCTATGTCCTTTCCCTTCTCTTCCCCCAATTTCAAAATTCAAAATGTAAGGTCATCCTCATACCCCTTTCTCACCTACTAAAATCTGGTTTCCCTTGTTACAACCTCAACTCAAGAAGCAGCCCTGACTTCTTGATCTGCCACCAGATCTTCTGTCCCAGCCATCTAGTGAGCTTTACCTAGACATTCATTTCTTGAAATTGACCACATGGTTTATCCAGGTCAAGTAATGACCTCTGACCCTGCTCTTTCTCAGAATAGTTCATATTCTGCTAGTTTCTTCAAAGAATCTACTTGCAAAATTTACAAAAGCAAATGGAAACAGTTTTCTTTCTGGATTTCTCCTCCTGTGCAAGTTTGTTCCTTCCTGTTTAATCTTCCCTCATAACTAATGTGAAGTCTTTATGATGGGTCCCTTCCTTCTGCATTCTCCCATCAGAGACGCTATACCCCCATGGGACCAGAATTTCTTATTGGAAACATTAACTCACTCCCCCTTTAAATCAGTTTCCTTCATTTAACTAACATTACTCTTGTGGAAGATCTTTTTTTTTTTTTTTTTTTTTTTTTTTTGGTCATTTATATCCTGACAGTTTCCCATAATTAAAATAGATCAGATAGTTTTGGAACATCTTTCTGTGGTTGGGTTAGATATATTAAAAGGTCACCTGCAAACAGAGATATCTTTTCTTGTTTCCATACCACTTCTAACCTGCTAGATGTAACCCCCTAATTTTTATTGTTAGGGGCTCTCTATACATGGAAATAGGGTGCACGTGTTTTGCTCCCCCTAGTTAACTTCAAGCTGTCTGAAAGCACAACTACTGTTTTCAGCCTAACCTGTGCTGATAAATATATATCTTTTCAGATGGCTCCATTTTTCTGAGAGACCAAAGGCAGGCATGACCTTATATAAATACGCCCATTTTACCTGGTCAAAAGGCTTTCAGGGCATTGTCTTACCAAATATAGAGGCTTCTTCTCCATCTTTACAAGCTTTTGAATCATGATAATCTTAATAATATTAAATATTTGCTTTCCCTCAACAAAGCCACATCAATCCAGGTTTTGCTAATAAGCCCATGAATATCTTATAGTCATGATTCAGCTCTGATATTAGCCTATATGCTCCTGGGTTTGTTGCATCTTTCTCTTCTACTGTTGCTACTATTGCTGTATTAAACCATGACTTTGGGACAGACCCTCCCTTTAGAATATCATTAAATAATTTCCACCATATGTTGGTTACCTCTTCTTCCTCTGTCCTCCATATATATATATTAGTATGCCATTGGAACCTCTTTCTTTTGTAACTTGCGGAATTTGTGTCTGAATAAAAATAACATTTAATGTGAGAGTGTTCAATCTCGCTGTTTGTTCTTACACCTGGGTTCGGAGCCGATCCTCGGCTCCGTGTCGGCCGCTTGGCAAAGCTCTGCATTGAGAAGAAGCTCGAGACCAACCTGTCTCCCACAATCCCCCTCTGCCTTTACCTCAGATCTAGTTTGCCGCTGCAACGTTCGCATCATTTTTGATGAGCTCGGACCACCTCAAAGCTAAGATTTTATTTATCTAATAATTTTTGGATAATTTTTTCTCTACCTTACTTAAAGTTGTTGTGTGTGTGTGTGTGTAGTGAGTCGAGGGCTTTCTCGAGTACGTATATAATTTTTATATACTTATATTAAGTTAGTTCCCTCGGGGCCTACCCCACCCTTTAAACTTTATATCCTACATAACTGCTGGATTTGACTTTATATTACCGGATTTGACTTTATTACTGGCTATTACACTGTTTAACTTTTTGGATTTGACTTTAGTTACCATGTCTGAAAAAGCTAAATCAGGCTTCAAACGGTGCCAATGTGGACAGAAAATGTCTGTCACAGATAATCATAGTTCCTGCGTCTACTGTCTTGGCCCTCTCCATCTGCAAGAAGACTGCTCCAGCTGTCATTCTTTCAGTGGAAGGGTCATGACAGATAGGCGCAGGAAACTTATGGATAGAGGCCTTTTGAAGCCTGCATTCCAAGAGGCTCTGGATGCATCAGACCAGACATCTAAATCCTCGAAGGAATCGAAGACGTCGGAGCCCATGTCATCGGCTCCGAGCTCTTCATTTAAAGTTCGCTCACCGGTTCCACAGACCTCGGGGCGAGTGTTGAACTTTGTCAGTTACCGAGCCTCGAGTCTTGGAACCGGTGACGGAGCTTCCACCTCTTGTACTCTTGAGGTCGGCTCCGTCTTCGATTCCTTCAACGCGTTCTTCTAGGCCCCTCTCCGACACCGATGTAGACCACGTGGTGCAGAAATTAATGGAGAATACGGCCTTGTCCAAACTCATCTCTGTCTCCTCCCAGTTGGTGTCGAGACTCGAAGGCCTTCCCTTATCTCCATCTGTTCCTCCTCCGAGGCCTATTCAGTCTTCGGAGCCGGGAGAGGCTGATCTGATGATTGTGGAGCCCTCAGTGCCGGAACCGTCCTTCTCTCGGTCGGCACCGTTCACCTCGACTCCGACGGACCCATTACCGGAGTCGCGGAGCCGAAGATCCATCCTTGGTTCAGGGACCGAGAGTCGGACCGACGTTTCGGTTCCGACTCTCCCTCTCGGGGCCTCGGCTCGGATCGACTCGGCTCCGTCCTCGGGGTCGATGCCCTCAGTTCCCATCTCGGGGATTCCTCCGCTTTCTTCGGAACCAAGGGATTCCTCGACTCGGGACCCGGGGGCCTTCGACCTCATGAGGAAGCTGTTGTCGACTCAGACAACCACTTCAGCAGAAACAGCTTCTCCTTCCCATAAGGGTCCGTTATCCTCCTCTGCATCCACGGCTACATCAAAGCGTCGAGCACCAGTGTCTCAGCCGCCCCCAGAGGGTGCCCCCTCTTCCTCGGAAGCTTCATCGGATGCTCCCCCCGAGGAAGTTCCGAGGAAAAGATTGTGTAAGAGGAGACACTTGATTCTCCACAAGAATCCTTGACATCGGACACTGACTTAGATGAGTCAGAAGGGTCCCCAAAATCACCCTCAGAGGATGTCTCCTTTTCTGACATCCTGGAGATCCTAAAACAGAGAGGTGATTGGCAAGCCCTACCCCCTTCTGAGGATGAGTCAGTCTTGCTGAAGGCATTCGGTGCTCGCCCTTCCTCCTCCTGGGTCACTCCGCCCTTCGATGAGTTGATGGAACTGATTGCTCGAAGGGTGTGTTAGACACCTGACACAGTGGAGCCAGTCCCTAGAAAGCCTAATAAATATATTATTGCCCCACAAGACAAGGCTTATCTCACAAAGGGAGTTCCAGTGGGCTATGGTGGTGGCAGCGCCACTAAAAGGAGATGTCTGAATCTTCCTCATCTGTCCATCCGCCTAACAGAGATTTTAGGACTATGGACAGGTATGGGAAGCGCATTTTAGTTCAGCGGCTTTTTCCATGCGATCCCTGAACTATTTGACCCATTTCACACGGTTACAGAGGGATCTAATCAAAGAGTTGGGAGATACCCTCCAGGGTACTACAGATGCTGCTGTCTTGGAGAAAGTTACAGCACAACTCAATACCCTTACATCTATTGTGAACTCGTCCATGAGGCTGATTTCATATGCAGCCGAAGGATCGAGTAGGGCTGCGGCTTCAGCGATTGCTCTTCGTAGACAATCCTGGATGCGCTTATGTTCCTTTGCGGAAGCCTTCAAGTCTTCCTTTACTAATGCCCCATTTGATGGTGCCACTCTCTTTGGCCCAAAAGTAAAGGAGACCCTTACCCGGTGTGAGCAAGAGGGAAAGACTGTGTCTGCTGTCGGAGTCCGTTTTTCCACCCCATCCAGACCGTACCCCAAAGGGCAACGTGGTGGGAAAATGTGGTTTCAAAAACCCCAAGGCTCTTTCCCAGGCACACAGGGTGATGCCCCCTCTAGAGGCAGAGGAGGGGGCAGAGGTGGAAGACGTCGCCCTGGTGGCAGAGGGGGTCCGCAAAACCAAGGTGACAGGGATACACTCCCGAAACCTTTCCAGCACTCCTGAGAGGAGGCCCGACTGTCCTGCTCTGGAGGCAGTCGGAGGTCGCTTAGCTTTATACCCTCAGGCCTGGCAAAGTCTTACATCAGACAATTGGGTAAAAAGCATTGTTACCAGAGGTTACAAAATTCCTTTCCTATTGCCCCCATTTCCGCAGAAAAGACTCCCAGATGTACCGCCCCATCTGCGAGACCCTGCAGCTATAGAAATTTCAAAGCTGCTAAAAAAAAGAGTCATCCAACCAGTCCCGGTGGACCAAAGAGGATTTGGAACTTACTCAAGGTTCTTTTTAGTTCCAAAAAAGACAGGGGACTGGAGGCCAATTCTGGACCTAAGCAAACTCAATACCTTCATCAAGAAAGAAAAGTTCCGGATGGTCACGCTTCAATCGATCCTTCCATTCTTACAGAAGGACGACTGGATGTGCTCAATAGATCTAAAGGACGCATACTACCACATCAAAATGGCCAGGGCGTCCAGGGATCACTTGCGCTTCCGGCTGGGAGCCAGTCACTTTCAGTTTTGAGCCCTGCCCTTTGGTCTGACCTCAGCCCCCAGGGTTTTCACCAAATGTATGGCAGTGGTAGCGTCTCACTTGAGACGCCTGGGATTCCAGGTGTTTCCGTGATCTGGACGACTGGCTCCTTTCTGCCATCACCGGCGCCGACTGATTCAGGCCAGGGATTACACACTACAACTCTGTGTTCATCTCGGAATTTCCGTAAATTTCGAAAAATCTGTATTACAGCCATCACAGCATATCTCATTCATAGGAGCAGAATTGGATACACGTTGCTTAATCCTAAGGCTTCCTCCAGAAAGAATAGCCTCCCTACAAAACCATATATCTCTTCTCCTGTTGTCCAAAAAATCCCCAGCAAAACTGGTTCTGAAGGTTTTGGGTCTCATGGCAGCTTCCCTCATTGCGATACCCTTGGGAAGACTGCACATGAGGGTTCTTCAATGGCTACTGTTTGCACAATGGTCGTTCCAACAGTTATCCCTGACACACGAAATTCACATCACAAACATCTGCAAATCGCACCTGTCTTGGTGGCTTCAGACTTGCAATCTCTCCAGCGGACGACCATTTGTGCTACCCACGACAGCCACGGTGACCACGGACGCTTCCCTGATAGGGTGGGGGCATCTTTCAGGGACAGACAGTCCAAGGCTTAATGGACCAAATTGGAGTACAATCTGCACATCAATGTTCTAGAGATGAGGGCAGTGTTTCTAGCGTTGCAACACTTTTCTCCCCTTCTTCCTCTAGGGACCATTGCAGTTCAGTCGGACAACATGATCGTAGTCTGGTACATAAACAAACAAGGGGGAACCAAGTCTTATCACCTATGCAGAGAGGCCATGAGAATCTGGCAATGGGCAGAGTCCACGGGTCGCTTTCTGATAGCAACGCACATCCCGGGGTTATCCAACGTCATAGTGGACAGGTTGAGCAGAGCCATCCTGTTACCTCACGAGTGGTCCCTCAAACGATCAATTGCGAAGAAAATTTTTCGCAAGTGGGACCAGCCTTGCTGCGATCTGTTTGCGTCTCCAATGAACGCCAAATGCAGAAGCTATTTTGCCCTATTACCCCCTCCAGGGACGCTCTGATTCACGATTGGCCCCCGGGTCTCCTGTACGCCTTTCCTCCTATTCCTCTGATTGCAAAATTTCTACAGAAAGCCAACAACCTGGAGAGGACAATAATCCTCATTGCCCCATTCTGGCCTCGTCAAATTTGGTTTCCCTTTCTTCAAGCACACCAAATTCGGGAACCCTGGATCCTGGACCCGGAGCCGGATCTACCGACCCACTCGTCAGGGGCTCCCCACCCGTCGCTTCTCTCCCTCAGACTAGCAGCTTGGCTGCTCCGCTTCCCTTCTTAGCCAGGTCTGATCTTCTTTCCCCTGCAGTTCAAAATATTCTAGTGGCTTCTCATAAGGCTTCCACTACAAAGATTTACACTGGTAAATGGAAGCGTTTTGTACACTGGGCAACTACACAACAATTGGATCCCGTAATAGCCCCACTTAACAGAGTCTTGGAGTTTTTATCCGAACTATTCCACCAAGGAGCTTCTCCTGCCACTTTGAGAGTTCAATTGGCTGCCATTTCAAACTTTCATGTGGGAGAAAATGGGGCGCCTATTATGGCTCATAGACTTTGTAAGGCCTTTCTAAAAGGATCTTTCCATATCAGGCCACCAGTTAGAATTCCTACATCACCTTGGAATTTGAACCTTCTATTATCACAGCTAATGCTACCACCTTTTGAACCAGCCTCTTCCTGTTCTTTGAAGTTTTTGTCATGGAAAACCCTTTTTCTGGTAGCTATCACATCAGCCAGACTGGTATCGGAACTTCAAGCTCTTTCCGTTAAACACCCATATTTGATCTTTCACCCTGATAGAGTATCTCTTTGCACTAATCCATCCTTTCTTCCCAAAGTTTGCTCCGTCAATAATATTAAGCAGTCCATTGAGCTCCCCACATTTTTCAAGAACCATTCCAATAAGTTGGAATATATGTTACACAAGTTAGATGTTCATAGACAACTCAGGTTTTACTTGGATAGAACAAAGGATCACAGAAAAACAGATCAGCTCTTTATAGCCTTTGCAGACAGCAGAAAGGGCATGGCAGTTACGAAACGAACCCTTTTCAAATGGCTTTCTGACTGTATTATTTTTGTTTATACTGCCTCTGAACAGAGTTTACCTGTCAAGCCCAAAGGGCATTCTACAAGATCAATATCTACATCCCTGGCTCATGCAGCCCGCCTACCGTTGGACACTATTTGTGCGGCTGCCACTTGGTCTAAGCCACATACATTCATTACTCATTACAAAGTAGATAGGGTTTCCAGGGACAGGGCAACCTTTGGTTCCACTGTGCTCAGGAATGTTCTCCCGTGAGTTCCTCAGGAACACGGAGCTAGGGACGCTACCCAGGTGTAAGAACAAATGGCGAGATTGAACACTCTCACATATAGAAGATGTTCTTCATCTCACATTGCTGCAGTCCTTACACTTGGGTAGTCCGCTGTCCTCGGTCGGCCCGAATATCAAAGTATTAGGCTGACGTCGGTCAAGGCGCTTAAGACTGACATCAGGACGTCAGGGTACAAATGCGCATGACCGACGTCATATCCTCAGTCTTTTTTGCCGCATGGTCCGATGCAGAAGCAGCGTTGCAAGTGCCGTTCGGCGTTCTGAAATTTTTATTGGAGTTTCAGACCGAGTCAAAGTTGGCTAAGTACCCCGTTGGGGAATATTTTAGTTTTTTCTTGCCTCAGTGGTTTACCGGATGTCAGAAAAAGTGAATAACTGTATTTCTTGTGGGAAGCAGATACCGCATAGAGATTATCATACTTTGTGTATTCCTTGTTTGGGGCCTGAGCACGATGTTGTTGGGTGTCGCTTTTGTGCTAGGTTCAATAAGCGCACTATTAAGCGAAGGTTAGATTGTGCTAGGTTGGTCTTGAAGCGGTGCAATTATAATATGCCGCCGGATGCTCCGGCCCGCTTCAAGAAGCGCAAAGACAAAGCAGCTAAACCCAGGCAAGAAGAGTCGTCCGTACCGGACGCCGGTTCTTTAGAGGCGTCAGTGGAACCGGTGGTTCTGCCGGAGGCTTCTCTGGAGTCCCAGGGGGAGACTTTGATATTGCAGGATGTGGCCTCTCAGGAGGTAGGTCAGGCTGAAGGGGCTTCTCAGGTTACTGTACTCCTCCCTTCCTAGGGTGGTTAGGCCCTCTCCTTCTGTTTCCAAGGCTTCTCCCAGAGGCAGGCCAGGTTTAGCTTCTGTTGGTGTCACTCCTAGTTCAGCAGGGTCTGTGCCCAAGAAGCACATGCTTAAAATGGCAGAAGATTTAATTACTTTGATTAGAGGTTCTTTACCCCCTCCTGATAAGAGGCCTAGGGTGGAGCCAGAGTTGGGGAGTTTTGAGCAGGCTTGGATGTTTCAGAGTCTTCGGCTGAAGACTTGCAGGAATACTCTCCTTATTCTGATTCTGATGCAGATGATTCGACTCCTTCTGCTTCTCCTCCAGAGGATTTCTCTTTTCAGAGACTCTTCATTCCATGAGGGAACATTTTAAGTGGGAAGGTCAGGATTTCTCTGATTCCAGGAAAAGGCTTGGAATTTTGCTTTTGCCCCAGCATAGGCCCTTGGCTATCCCACCTGTTCTGGATGTTGTGGAAGATGTGTTTGCAGAGGCTTCACTTAATCCTGATTCTTTGCCTCCTGCTCCTGTTAAGCCGGATAGATATTACAGGGTGCCTGAGGCTCATAAATATCTTTATAAGAGTCCTAGGGCGGACCCAGAAACTGTTAGTCAGGGACCTAAGGGGTGTCAAGGCCTCTGTTGTAAAGAATCCGGTGCCTCCAGATAAAGAGGCCAGAGCTTTGGATAGATGGGGAAAGAAAGTCTATACTTCTTCCACCTTAGCTATGAGGGCTTTGAATTGCCAGTTTCACATGTTGAAATATCAAAACTATCTTCTTTCTCAATTGAAGTCTAAGGTAGATGCTCTGGTGGAAGGCATTGAGTGTAAAGAATTGCAAGATTTGGTGCATGTCTCTGAACAAGTGGGTAAGCATTCTTTACAATGTGGTTTTGATGCTGTACAGGCCTCGTCTAGGGTGGCTGCCACTGGTTCAGTTCTTCGCAGGCACGCCTGGCTGAGGGATCAGAATTTATCTGACCATGTTAAGACAAGGATTTTGGATGCTCCTTTGCAGTCTGATGTGTTGTTTGGTTCACCTGTGGAGTCAGTCTTGAAGAAAATGGAAGACAAGGCTAAGTCTATGCAGGCTGTTAAAGATTTTTTGCTAGTTCAGCCTCCAAGTTTAGTAGGAATTGGCCTGCTAAGGGGTGGACGTATCCTTCTTATGATTCTCAGTCTAGGGGTAGATCTAGACATGGTAGGGGTAGAGCTCAGAGTTCCTTCAGACCTAGAACAGGGAGTTCACCTGCACAATCTTCGGGTGAGGGCAGGGGCCAGTCCTTTCGTAAACAGGCCCAATGACCTACCTTTTCTGCTGCCAGATCCTTCTTGCCTGGCAGCACCTTTGGGAGGAAGGTTGGCACTCTTCAAGGAAAATTGGAGTTTGATTACCCAAGACAGATGGGTATTGGATATCATACACCAAGGTTACAAGTTTTATTTCCATACTTTGCCTCCTTTCAAAGGCATGCCGGACGTTCCTCCTCAGCAAAGACTAGAGGCTCACAAACAAATTTCTCTGCTACTTCAAATAGGGGCCATACAACGGTCCCTCTGCCAGAAGTGGGCCTAGGATTTTATTCTCGCCTGTTCCTAGTACCAAAGAAGGGGAACACGTGGAGACCAATTTTGGATTTATCTATCCTCAACACATATCTGGACATTCCCAAGTTCAAAATGTTGACGTTACAACAGCTTTTGCCTCTGCTGGGCAAAGATCACTGGATGGTGACTCTGGATCTCAAGGAGGCTTACCTTCATGTTCCTATCAGGCTCAGTTGCAGGAAGTATCTGCGTTTTGGCTGGGACTTCTCATTATCAGTTCTCTGCATTGCCCTTTGGCTTATCTACTGCGCCCAGAGTGTTCACAAAGGTTCTGGCTCCAGTGATAGCTTTCTTCAGGCTAAGAGGAATACAGATCTATCCTTATTTGGACGATTGCCTGATTCTGGCCCAAGAAAGGACGAACTTCTTCATCATTTACAGTATGTGATAGCAGTGCTAAGATGCCTGGGGTATTCTGTGAACGAAATAAAGTCCAGTCTAGTACCCTCTCAGGACATGTGCTTTCTGGGTGTGAGACTGAATACAGCATCCCAGATGGCCTTTTGACCCCGGACAAACAAAAGAATCTTTCTGTACTTCCATCAATTGTCTCATCAGTCCAGGCTGACTGCAAGGACAGTCCTTCAAGCCTTAGGGTTCATGGCATCTTGTATTCTGGTGCTTCCCAATGCCAAACTGCATATGAGGAAGCTACAATGGTATCTCAAAATGTATGGACACAGCACTGCCAAGATATGGACACTGTCATTCAGATAATACCTTGCATTCAAAAGGAATTTTTGTGGTGGGCTCAGGAATGTCACCTAAACAAGGGACTCTCTGTGACCCGCCAGAGGCGAGTCAGATTCTAACGACAGATGCCTCAGACAAAGCTTGGGGAGCTCATCTAAATGGAAAGTGGGTACAAGACATTGGCCTGCCAGACTTCAACATCTACATATCAACTTGAAGGAGATGTTAGCAGTCCAATTTGCATTAATAGCTTTCAAGGATTTACTTCTTCCAGGGCAGGTGTTGGTTCTAACAGACAACACAACTGTCATGTGGTACATCAACAAGCAAGGGGCGATTCTTATCCTCTATGCAGACAAGCAATGATTTTGTGGGAGACTGCTCTCAGTTTACAGCTAAATCTTCAGGCAAGGTTTCTGCCAGGAGCACAGAACTCCTTAGCAGATGTGTTGAGCAGACAAATTATGGATCCCCACGAGTGGAAATTGGATCCTCATGTATTTCAGAAATTGACAGTGTTATGGGGAACTCCAGACATAGATCTGTTCGCTTCTCCACTAAACTACCAGCTGCCAAAGTTTTGCACAAAAAGGTTTCATCCCACAGCTTGGAAAGTGGATGCTCTCTCATTCAATTGGAGCAATCTTCATGTGTATGCCTTTCCACCTCTGCCTCTCCTCCCAAAGGTACTCCTGAAGGTCAGACAGGACAAGCCAAAGATGATTCTAATAGCTCCAGATTGGCCTCGACAGCACTGGTACCCATTACTGAGAAGTCTGATAAGGGAGCCTCCATGGCCTTTGCCTTCGATTCCACACCTGCTGTCTCAGGAGAACAGTCATTTACTCAATGTCAAACTTCACTCTCTGCATCTAACAGCCTGGCATATTCTGTTTTAAACCCTGGAGGGTCTCAGCTTCCACAGCAAGTTTTGAATGTTATTTTGGAGGCCAGAAGGCCTAGTACAAGAAAAGTGTACGCAGATAAATGGAGGAGATTTTTATTTTGGAGTACAGCAAAGGAATTTGATGTTTCTATGCCTAATTTGAGTGTGGCTCTTCAATATCTTGCTGAGTTACTGGACAAAGGTTTGTCCTTCTCCTCTATTAAGGTTCATGCTGCAGCAATTTCTGCTCACTATGACTGTGACCCACCATTGTTTTCTCATCCTTTGTTTAAGCAATTCCTTAGAGGGGCAAAGAATATAAGACCCCACGAGAGCTCCTACTCCTGCTTGGGATCTCAATTTTGTGTTGGAGAAACTCACTCTACAACCTTTTGAGCCTGCAGCTACTGCCGAGTTGAAATATTTATCATGGAAGACTGCTTTTGTTGGCCATTACCTCTGCAGAAGGGTTTCTGAATTACAGGCCCTTATGGCGGTTGAGCCTTTCTTAATTTTCCATAAGGACAGAGTATCTTTGCACTAATCCTTCCTTTATGCCTAAAGTGGTTTCTAGTGTGGCTTTAAACCAAACTATTCATTTGCCTACTTTTTATGCAAACCCCAAAATAAAGGGGAAAAGATTTTGCACACTTTGGATATACACAGACAGTTGCGATATTATTTGAGCAGAACTAAAGGGTTCAGGCAGTCTCAGCAGTTATTTGTTTCATTTGCTTTGGGTTCTCAGGGCAAGCCTGTTTCAAAACAAACTATTTCTAAGTGGATTGGGTTTTGTATTGCTTTCTGTTATTCCCATCATGGTAAGGAGATTCCAGCTGGGATTAGGCCTCATTCCACTAGGGCTACTGCCACTTCTACAGCTTTTTTAAGGGAGGTGGCAACTAAAGATATTTTGGAGGCAGCTACTTGGAGTTCAGTGCATACTTTCTCTAAGCATTACCACCTTCCTCTTTACTCTAAATCTAGGGCTGGTTTTGCTACTGCAATTTTACAGGGCATTTTGGCAGCTCCTAATGCTTTATAGTTTTGCCATCCTCCCTTACCTCTGCTTTGGGATTCTACCCAAGTGTAAGGACTGCAGCAATGTGAGATGAAGAATATAGTACAGTTTTGTACCTACCATAAATGTAGATGTTCGAAGATCTACATTGCTGCAGTCCAATTTACCCTCCCTCCTTCCCCTCTGTAGTTAGAGGCGGTTGTGTGGTTTGGGTTGTAAATATTGTGGATATTGTATATATTGTACATATGATTAGTGCAAGGGTGGTTGGTTGTTTTTGCTGTCTTTTGGTTTTGACCTTTCTTTTTAGGGTCTTCTGACATCTGGGGCAAGAAAAGACTGAGGATATGACGTCGGTCATGCGCATTTGTACCCTGACGTCCTGATGTCAGTCTTAAGCGCCTTGACCGACGTCAGCCTAATACTTTGATATTCGGGCCGACCGAGGACAGCGGACTACCCAAGTGTAAGGACTGCAGCAATGTAGATCTTCGAACATCTACATTTATGGTAGGTACAAAACTGTACTTTATGTCCTTACCATAACGTTCCATGTGGAGTGTTCATCTCGCCTTTGTTCTTACATTCCCACCCTCCCACCCTCAGGAAGAACGTCCAGTTTAGGTGTCTGGTTTGGTTCTCCCGCTTCTGCTTTTGTTCAGTTGTTGCGGCTGTGTTTCAGCTATGCTTTGCATGAATGTGTTATGTTCACTCCCGTTGAGTTCTGGTTTGTTTGCAAACTAGATCTGAGGTAAGGGCAGAGGGGGATTGTGGGAGATAGGTTGGTCTCGAGCTTCTTCTCGATGCAGAGCTTTGCCAAGCGGCCGACACGGAGCCGAGGATCGGCTCCGAACCCAGGTGTAACAACAAAGGCGAGATGAACACTCCACATGGAACGTTATGGTAAGGACATAACTTCTATTTTTCTTCCAGTCCTCTAATTTCCCCGCCCTCCCTAGATAACAGGGCTAAATAACTTCCTAAGGCCCCTTCCAGGATTTCTAGGTTGCATTCTAATTTTCAGTATTGCAAGGTCTCTTACCCAAGTTATATACACCCACACTTTTTGAACACAAAACCTCTGCCCAAAGCATTTAAAAACCTTAGGACTCGTTTCAAAATAATTTTCCTTTAGTGGTATTGTCCGATACTATATGTGTTCACTAAATATTTATTCTAGATTTTCCTGTACTTTAGTCTGTTGCCCTCTCTCCTCTTCTGTCATGCCTTCCATTCTGTCCTGTAACTTCTTAGTCTTTTGTAATCCTTCCCTATACTGTTTGTTATTATTTACCCATTCTGCCCCTCTTTCCTCCTTACTGTTTCAGCTAGTTTCTCCTTAAAAGCATCCCATCGACTTGCTAAATTCTCTCTCCTTTTTTCATAATACTTTCCAACTATCCTGTCAGTTTATTCTTTATCTACTCATTACAGTTTCTTTAAATAAATTAAAGACTCTTCATAAGGTGTAGTAGAAATTTCCAATGTCTTTCATTTGATTCCATCCTTGTTTTATTTCTCTTTACATTTCACACTGTATACCTTTCCCCATCCTTCTCAAAAACTGTTTGTTCATCAAGTTGAAAATATGTCTCGCATGACAAACTTTGTGTGACACTTTTCCTGATGTATTGTGTTTTTTGCTTTTTGACCATTTTTACAATTACATTGACATTATATAAGAATATTTTTAAGTTGGTCATCTCATAACATTGTGGATATCATCCCCACCCTTTTTTGTTACCTACCTTGGTCTTGGCCTCTCCACCTTTTTACGTCGGGGTAGCCTTACTTCCTGATTACCTTTCCTTCTTCTATCTACTTTGATTCCCCCCTTGCTCTGTCAGTTTTATGCACATATATTTCCTGCTTGATATTTTCATGTGTTGCAAATCTTCCTGACCTTCCTCTTCCTTCCTTTCATATTGAACAAAATAATTACAGCTATGCACATTTCCTGTATCCATTTTTCTTCCTTTCTTGTCAATTGTTTTACTCTTGAAGACAGTAAATCACTGTTTTTCCACATTCAACATTTGATTCTGGCACACTGTTAAATGCTAGTAGCAGCTCCAGCTACATTCAACATTGATTACTTGTTATAGCATCTTAAGATCATAGCTGTTTATCTTTGTATGTCTTATGTTTCACAGTTGTAGGGCCTACATTTGTTTCCCATTTCATTCTATTCATTTAATCCTGTGTATGAGTTTCATATTCTACTCTAAGTTCCTAATCTCTCGCTCTATTTTCATGTCCCACTTCCAATTGTTCAGTCAGTACCACACCTACCTTCCTCTTTTGGTTAGTTCACTAAACTCCTCCCCCATTCCTTCCATTAATTGAATTGACAGATATTATTTCATAGGTGTCAGATTTGTGCTGCAGTCTGGTGTCATGAAAATTGCATCTGTAAATCAGTAATTGTTGGCTCAGAATATTTCTTAAGTTATGTTGATGTACTACCTCTCCCTGATATCTGTCTTGTCCTTTCTCATACTACCTGCTTTACTCTTTTATTGTTTCATTTATACCGGCACAGTAGAATTTACCTACTACAGTGTCCAGATTCTCGGTTGGCATTTCATCATTGCACTCCCAAACCTTCTGCTTAGAAATATATTTTTTCTACTCCCCTCCTTTTACACCAACAGTAAATGTCCATAATCTTTAGCCCACTTTTCTAATTCTGCTTAAGAACCTTGATGCACTTGTCGGTTCCCTTCAGATGCATAGGTGCTACATTTCATCACTGTCATAGTGACTCCTCTGAACTCTTCATGATCCACAGTTTTAAGCACCTCCTGCACTAGCTGGGAGTATATCCACACTTGTTTTTGTTTGTCCTTAATTTTTTTGCAGGAATAACAAAAGTGGCTTTGCAGAGATCTTATGTGCCTCTCTCTCTGCTCTTCGCTCCCTCATTGTTTCACTGCTTCCCTGTTAGTATGCTGTTCATCTTGCTTCAGCCGAAGGTCGGGATATCCCTGCATGCCGTGTCCTCCAGCTCATTCAGTTTCAGTTCCATAGTTTCCTGCTGGATCTCTTGTTCTGCCAATTTACCCTTCAGCTCCTGCTTTTATTTCCACTGTCCTGTTACATTATCTGAGCAGCAGGAAACTACTACTTCCATCTCCTGGACTTTTTGATTATTTATTTTTTTTAAACAACAATCATCTTTATTAAATTATCACATATGACATAGGCAATCTTACATTTATATGGTGTCAGAACCATGGCCTTAAGCTCATTGCCAAAAAATGTGTCATCCCCTTTGGGAAAAACCCGGTTCCCATGAATTACCAAATTGATGGTAGTCCACTGAACATAGAAGATGTTATAGGAGATCTGGGAACACAGGTTGACAGCAACCTCTCTTTTGATCACCACATTGCCACTGTGGTCAAAAAGTCCTTATATGTGGCACATTTCATTACTAAGGGTTTTACATCCAGGAAGAAAGAGGTCATTGTCTCCCTGTACTCTTCCGTCATTAGGCCAGTCATTGAGTACAATGCCCCATTTGGCATGTACCTCACTAGACACATGCAACAACTGGAGAGGCCGCAAAAGTACCTCACAAAGAGGATCCTAGGCCTGAAACACTTGTCCTATATGGACAGACTCAAAAAATGCCAACTATTCTCTGTCTCATATCGCCTACTTAGAGGCAATCTCTGCTTGACTTACAACGCCATGTCTGACCCTGCTCTGTTAGAAATGCTACATCTAAAGAAATCCCAATCCCTCTGCACCACACGCTCCAGAGACCTCAACCTCATTACCACAATTAACAGAACATGCTGGAGGGGCAGGTTCATAGCCCAGAGACTGCCCATGCTATGGAACAGACTTCCCATACATGTGAAGCAGAGCATCTTGCTGACCCTCTTCAAGAAAAATCTTGATGAGTGGATGGGAAACACAAAATTCACCCTGGGGATAACACCAGTGACTCTACTCAACAGAGGCACTGGGAACTAAGGTCTGGTAGCACTTTGCCAGGGTAATCCTATGGCTAGGCTTGTAAAGGCCCCAGGACCATTAGCCTAGTACACACCTATGACCTATATAAATGAAAGCAAACCATACTGACATAATTTTAGTTGCAAACATTATACATTACAAACCATGTTGACACAATAATCGCAAACATTATACATCACTTATCTATCTAGCCCTTGTTGATCAAACATTACATAGCTCATTCAAATCCTGCCTTCTCTTAAACCTCGTTTCTCCTCTGCATGTAATGTTCCCACAATTCCCGTTTTGCTCATACCCTTTTCTAAAGATCCCAGTTCCAGTTGTTTTATCTCTGTTACTATATTTGCTACTTCTAGTAAATTTGGTTTAGACATTGATTCCCATTGTATAGTAATGGATTTACTGGCAGTCACCATAATTAGACTCAGCAAGGACTTACTATGTCTAAGAAGTTCCATTCTGTATTTTAGCTAAGAAAAAACAAATCATTTCCTTAGTTACACCAGTATGCTCACCCAGCATCTCTGACAGAGCAGTCTGTAGGGAATCTTTAAAGTCTGCCAACTCATTACACTCCTAGAAAATATGTACCCAGTTACCTCTTTCTTTCCCATCACACCTCCAACATTTGCTGTCTACCTGAGGAAAAATTATTTGGAGTTTACTTGGGGTAGAAAAATACCTATGTAAACATTTCCAAGCAAAGATCCTAAATCTTCTAGACTTTGTCACATATTTGGGAGACATACATATATTCCCCCATTTTTTCTTTGTGAATTGATTATCCAATATCGCTTTCCAATCCTTTCTAACCTCCTCTGATTGATTCTTAGTTATCATGCAATATCTTATGCCCTACTAATTATTCCTTTCTTAACAGCAGCTTCTGTTCTAAATTCTGCTAAAAACTCTACCACTGCTGGTCTTTTGTTTGCGACTTCCCTATTTGGGTCTATATTACATTATCGAAAGTTTTATTCAGCGAATGCTCACATGAGCGAAAACACTGGAAATCAAAAGGGTGTTTGTGGGGTCATGGTACAGTGAGGAGTGTGGTATTTGCCCTTTCCTCACTGTGGTGCGATCTCGGAGTTGGAATATATAGTTAGCGGGGGCTGTGGGGGGTGCAGCCCCTGCACAATAAGAAGTTTGATTTCGCTCATGTGAGCGTTCGCTGAATTAAACTTTTGATAATCTAATATAGACCCCCCCTATTTCTTTCTCTTTGCCTCTTCTCTGATATCAATCCTTGATAAGGAAGGCAATCTCGAGCCTGCAGTCCAAATAAAATATTAGCGTCTTCCCATTCTATACCTTTCCCTCTTTAGTTATTTGCTCCCAGTACCTTGGTTCCTTTTCTTGTTTCCTCCAATACATTCCAGCCTGCTCTTGCCTCTTGTCTGTATCCCTTATTGCAGTCTCTGTCGGCAGAATCTCCTTTCTCCATTCCCATGTTGTCTTATTTCTTAGAATACTTTCTGCTACTTTATGAATATAATATTCTGTACGATTAATGCTATTCTCCTTAAAGGTCTGCACGCAAAATCCCTGTTTCTCCTTGTTTCTTTAGCTTCCCTGCCTGTTTCATCATCATCCTTTCCCACTTTGAATTATAGTTTTCTGCTTGTGATACGTATACAAGCTTTAATTGTGTTGCTCTGAAAATACCCTTTCAGATTAGGTAATCTCAATCCACCCTGTTCTATTGGAAGAATCAGTTTATCACTTGACTTGATTATTGATTTTGACATAATTTTGTTGGGTTTCACTGATTTTTGAATGCTTCTCTGTGGATCCTGTCAGTCTTCCCCTCCATAGACTGATTTTCCTCTAGTCCCACGCTCCCAATTGTTGTTGTTGCTGCTCATTAACTATTGCCATGAAGTCCAAGACTTGGATTGTTTTCAAATTGCTTTTATCTTGTATTTTTTGACATTTTGGCTTGATCGTTTATTTTGCATGTATTTATCTTCTTTCCAAGAACCAGGTGTACTGCAATATATGGGCAAGTGTGATTTTATATTGCTTATTGCAAGTTTATCCCTTACTACAACATCTTTCCTTTAGCAGTCATGTCACTGCTACCTACCAGTGGTCCACCATACCAGAAACCCTCCCATGGAAGATCTTATTCTTCTAGCTGAGATGAATGCAATCAAGAATATCAGAGTTGCATACATTGTCCTACGTGCCTTATCAAGTTTCCAAAAAGACAGAGTTTCAGTCAGAGTTGGTCCAGCCTTCATTCCTATAGTAGCTTTGGAATCCATCCTCAACAAATCCAGTCACTTGCCAGTGTTCTTTCCAAACTACTCCTGTAAAGGAGAATTCCCTTTTACACCTTGGATGTTCACAGGCAATTACAATTATTTTTGCACCACAGAACATCTGTTAGGGAAGATTCCCAGCTGTTTGTTTCATTCATACTCTCTCTAGACTGGATGTAGCGTTTCCAGAAATACTCTGTCCAGATGGCTTTCAAACTGTATAACCTTTGCATAACAATCAAAAAATAAGGCCTTACTAGGGAAGCCAAAGGCATACTTATCCAGATGAGTAGCAACATCTACTGCCGTCTTCAGAAAGTCTTCAGTGAGTGCAGGACATTTTTGCAGCAGCAACTTAGTCTGTATTATTTCATACCTGTTTTAAAAATAGAAAGTTTGACATTTCCATATCTAGATCTTCCTTTGAAGCTACCAACTTCAAGGGCATCATTATCCTGATTTCATCCAGGAAAATAAGTGGTTTGCAATTCTGTCCCATAAGTCTAAGCAGATGGATGGGATTGCACAGGATACAGAGATGATCTACTTAATCATAACACTGAATCATTGTCATTCCTAGTCCATTCACTTAGTCAAACCACCTTCCTTCCCCCTCCCAGGCTGTCATCTTTTTATTATCCGGATGGGCCTAGTCAACCTGCTTCGAAGCAGGTCCACTGTATTCTTCCATTGCACACTTTCCACTAGAGAGTAAGAAGCAAATTTTGAAATAGGTTGGGGATACACACATAATAGGAATAGAGAAGGAGCTCGAGCACTTGGTGAAGAAATAGACTGCTGGACTCGATCTGCCTGACAACTGTCCTCCCATAAGTTGAAGCAGGCAAACTAGAGAGGACAAGGAACCAGCGTATGTTAAGTACATAATTTCTGCTTCATTGCTGTTATCTTTGTCTTACACTCATTTGCAATATGTCTGCAAAATACTTGAAATTGTTTCATAGGATCATAGGAGATTACTAGGCCATCGACATTGATCCTGAGGTCATTTCAAGCCTAACCATTTCATCCCAATGTAATACCATAGAAATGTTAGTTAATACCCAATATTGCATTTAGTAATGGTTGCCCATGTCTAGGAGGGTTGTGGGTGCTATTCCCGGTAAGAATTTATGGTGCCCCATCCACTCGTCCAGGTTCCTCTTGAACAGTGTCATAGAGGTGCACTGTTTCACATAAATAGGTAGCCTTCTCCAAAGGTGCATCAGTCGCTGGGAGATAAATCTGTCCCTCCAGTATGTCGCAGGCAGTATTTAGGTTCCTGGAATGGATAGTCCTAGTCCCGTGTGGTTTACAGATATGTAGCAAGTTCATTAGATTTGGGTCTGATATTCTGTAAGCCAGGCATAAGTTTCTCCTAAGAAGTCTATATGATACAGAGTATAGTGACAGGGACTTTAGTTGGTCTCTGTATGGCACGTACTGGAGTCGCTTCATCTTCTCAGTTAGAAACCTCTGAGGTCTCTCCAATTGCTGCAGGTGCTTTGTATGGTACATGCCAATGGGGTGTTCTACTCAATTATGGGCCAGATTAATACCACATATAGAGGGGTTATAGCCACTTTTGCTCTCAAGGCAATGCCCTTACTAATCAAGTGCGCTAAGTAGAAAGCCTTTCTTACTACAATAGCCACATGGTAGTTGGACTTAAGGTTGCAACCAACATGTGATCCCAGGTCCCTTACCACTTCATGGGTACGTGGGATATTGTTGTTGATTTGATAGTGTGAAGGGACATTGTTTGTGCCCTAGGGAATGATGCATTTCTTTGCATTCAGTATGAGAAAATATCTAGGAGAATAGTAGTAGTATTTTTTTCTGTTTTTGCCAGATATCTGTATCATCACTAGTGTGTTTCTCCCGCATCCATATCAATTGTATCTTTGAATTTGTGAACCACTTTTCATAGCTAAAGACTCCAAGTAAAAAACAGACAAGAAAGTGGAGAGCAGGCATCCTTGCCTGGTTCCTTTGCTGAAGCCCATTGTATACAGAAGTACCCATCCTACTTTTACCTTGGATCTGTGTTAAAAGATCGAATGTCTGCCACATCAAATTCCAGTTCATTGAGACCAGAGCATTGAAGAATATAAAATTGTCGCAAGCCAAATTATTCGAATCTCACTTGCAAAAGCTAGCCAACAGCTGAGACGTTAACATCTTACGTGTTACTTTTGGTATGTATAACATGATAGTAGTAAATATTTGTATTCATTTTGTCTTATGTGTAGATTTCTGATCTGTTAGCCAACTATTATGATTTGATGCTGTGACGATTTTATTCCTTGATGCTCTGGTTTCAATTAATGGGATTTGATGTTGTGGCCATTTAATCTGTTAATATCGATCCCTTTTATCCTAACTTGTGAACCTTCATATAATTTCAGTGTTAACTGCTTTTTGTTTGTGGAAATGAAATTCTGCTATTGCTCAGCCAGCACTTTGGCTTAGAGGACTAAAGTTTTGACTGTGTGCCAGGTGACCTGTGATTGATTAGCGGCTGTGGTGTCTGAGGCAGTGACTGGAAGGATGGGTGTTCTTCGTGTTTCACTGTTGCAGTCATTACATTTGGGTAATCTGCTGGCAGGTTGCCCTTAGTCGGCCTGATTAACAAAGTCTTGGGTTCTGCGTCGGTTGCTGTCCCTTCTTCCATGATGTCAGGTCGTCAGGGGTATAAAACATGCAGCCGACGCCATTACATCAGTCTTTCTTGCCGCACGGTGCCCGAACCAGAAGCAGTTCGCAAGTACCGGTCGGCCGACTCCTGAAATTTTCGTTTTCGAGTTTCAGAACCGAAGTCTTCAACTAAAAAGCTAATTACCCCATTGGGGAAACTTTTTCTTGCTCCTTACCGATGTCAGTAAAAGTTAATAATTGTATTACTTGTGGGAAGCAAATACCTCATAAGGATTTTCACTTGCACTGTATTCCTTGCCTAGGCCCTGACCACGACATACCTTGCTGTCGGTTCTGTGCTTTATTTAATCAACTCACTATCCGTTGTCGGTACATTTTTGCTACTAAATATTTGGGATCACGGTTTAATTATCTAGAAATTACGTTGGTTAGCAATCCGACTACCGGAATACCTAACAAAAGCAAAGAAAAAGACAGAGAGAGGCCGTTGAGGTCCAAAACTGCCGACGACACTTCTCCTAAGCCAGTCGCCAGTTCGCCGGTATTCAGTGAGGTGCTTTCACACCCCCTGATGCCCACTACTTCTGATTCGCAGGCCTCTACTGAGACCCATTCAGAGTCCGGTGTGCCGTGAGATGCTTAAATTATGGAATCCGTGGATGTCTCTACCTTGGATGGGTCCGGAGCCGCTGTGCAGGCACCGGCTTCTGAGGGTGTATTCAGGCCTACAGATTTGTATATTAAACCAATGCCATCTTCAATATTAAGGCCAAAATCTCGATCTCTGTCTAAAAAACAGACGCCTAGGCCACATGTGCAGGCCCCTATGCCTAAAAAACAAATGATCAAAAGGGCTGAAGATTTCATTACTCTAATCAGGGGTAGCAAACCCCCACCTTCAAAGAGGCCTAGGGCTGAACTTGACTGTGAATCTTCTGAACAGGATTCTTTTTCTTCTGACTCTTCTAATGAACAGGATTTGTCTATACCTACTTATGAGGACTCTGATGCAGAGGATTCCATTCCTTCTGCTTCTCCCCCTGAGGATTTTTCTTTTGGGGAAACTTTACATACCATAAGGGAACATTTCCACAGGGGAAGGCAGGATTTTTCTGAATCCAAAAAGAGGCGTAAGGATTTTCTTCTTCTTCCTCAGCATAGACCTTTGGCTATACCTCCTGTACTAGACATTGTTGATGTGTTTTCAGAATCCAGTATGGCCCCTGATTCTCTGCCTCCGGCCCCTTGTAAGCCAGCCATATACTACAGGGTTCCTGATTCCCACAAATTCCTTTTCAAAAATCCTGTTGCGGACCCTGAAACCATTTCTCAGGGGCCCAAGGGCATTAGGGCTTCTTCTGCTAAAAATCCTACCCCTTCTGATAGAGACTCCAGGGCACTGGATAGATGGTGAAAAAAATGTTTATACTTCTGCAACCTTAGCAATCAGGGCTTTAAACTGTCAATTCCATATGCTAAAATATCAGCAGCATATCATGGGACTGCTTAAACAGAAAATGATGTTGATTTCTGACTGTGTGGAAAATAAAGATTTACAGGGTTTATTGCATTCAGCTGAACAAGTTGGAAAACATAATTTGCAATGTGGTTTTGATTCTTTGGAGGCCACTTGCAGGGCTGCTGTTACTGGGTCTGTGCTTAGAAGGCATGCTTGGCTTAAGGAGCAATCTGTGCCTGATCATGTTAAAGCAAAATTGTTGGATGCTCCTTTGCAGCAGGACTGTCTGTTTGGTAATAAGGCTGAAGAAGTTCTAAAAAAAAGATGGAAGATCAGGCTAAATCTATGCAGACTGTGTAAGATTTCTTACAAGTACAACCTCCAAGATTTAGTAGGCACTGGCCTACTAAGAACTGGTCCTTTACAGTTCCTTTCAGAGCCACTCAAGCCAAATCCAGACATGCCAAAAGCACCAGGTTTCAGTCCCAAGGGACTTTCAGAACTAAGCAATGGGGTGTCTCCTCTTCTAAATTTGAAAACAACAAGACACCTCCCTATGGTAAACAGTCTCAATGACTTTCCTGACTTTCCTTTAAAATTATCAAGCAGTTACCTTTTAGCCACCCCTTTGGGAGGAAAACTGGCACTTCATGCAAATAACTGGCATCTTATAACCCAGGACAAATGGGTTTTAAATATAGTGTCCCATGGATACAGATTTCATTTCCATATGTTGCCAACTCCAAGCGGATGGCCGGACCTGCCCCCAAATCAGTGGGCAGAGGCTCAGAAACAAGTACTTTCCCTCTTAAACATGGGGGATATTCAGCTAGTACCAGAAGGGGAAAAGGACAAGGTTTCTATTCCAGACTTTTCCTGGTACCCAGAAAAGACAAATCATGGCGTCCAATTCTGGACTTGTCTACTCTAAACACTTTCCTGGGCATTCCAAAATTCAAGATGCTGACTCTTCACCAGTTACTTCCTATGCTAGGCAAAGATGCCTGGTTGGCAGCTCTGGATCTAAAAGAGGCATACCTGCATATCCCAATCAGGGAATCTTGCAGAAGATACCTCCGCTTCAAAGCAAGCTTTTTGCATTATCAGTTCTCTGCACTGCCCTTTGGCTTATCTATTGCGCTCAGGGTCTTTACAAAGTGCCTGGCTCCAGTAATTGCATTTTGCAGGCAAAGAAATATTCAAATATATCCATACCTGGACGATTGGTCTAATTCAAGCAAAAAACAAGGCCATTCTTCTATTACATCTGGCGTTTGTAAAAAGGGTTCTAACTTGTCTAGGGTACACCATAAACGAAAAGAAATCACAACTAGTACCCTCTCAAAAAAATAACATTCCTGAGTGCAAGCTTGAATTCAACTGCCCAGATGGCTTACCTTACGCCAGAAAAGCAAATTCAGTTGGTGATTTACTTCAAACAGGTGGCCACAAAAGCCCTGCTATCAGCAAGACAAATACTGCAAGCCGTGGGGTTCATGGCCTTCTGCATTCTTCTAATTCCATATGCAAGACTGCATAAAATATCTGGGGACAGAGTATTACCTAGTAGTGAAGTTCACATGAAAAAGAAACATAAGCTTCATCATACAGCTGGCAATCAGATTATAAGCTGTTTATTAGACTGATGTGGTTTCCTTGGCAGAGTGTTGTACAAACAACTAATTCTGATGGCTGTGCTACCATACATGACTCTAGTGCTGCTTCCTGTTATAAAGCAAAGCCTTGGAAGCTTGAATTGAACATGTCAAAACACAGAACACTGACATGCAGAATGCCGAAGACCGGCAATACCGAATATCCCTTATAAGCCTCCCTTATAGACCCATGGTAACACTTGTTCTGGTAACACTTGTTCTGGGTCCAGAACGGTAGGGTGGTTCAACATTCGGGCTATTATTTGGCATTCTGCATTTGTGACCTTGCGTTTTGATCATTGCGCAAGACAGGCTTCCTGGTCTTGGCTTGATGATTGTAAACCTCCATTGCTAGTTTGTCTAGTCACCCTTCTGTTTCAGAGAATGATAAAACATCTGATGAAGATGATGGTGATTTCCTACTTGACACTGAGCCTATTCACACTGATTTTTCGGAAGACGAACCTAAGCTTAAGTCTAAACAAGTGTACTTTTCTGAAGATGATTGCTAGATTTAGTGATGTTTTTGCTTAGGAGCAGTCTGGACCTACCACAGAGGCAGGTAGAATATATGGCCTTATAGAGGATGAGATGCCCAATTCTGTGAGTATCCCTCCTGTCTTATCAGCTTTGAGAGATGGCTATAAAGCTGCCTGCAGGATACGATTACCTACTCCTGCTGTCCCTAATAAGGCTCAGAGAAAATATAAGGTTTCCTTGGATTTAACCGGTTTATTTTCTCATTTAACTGTTGAACCAGCCGCTGTCTGCCTAAGTATAAAGTCCTTCACTTAATGTGTCCAACGCACCCTGATAAAGAGGGAAAATTGTTTGATCTTTAGGCCAAAAGGATGTCTCTTTCTAGTAATCTAGCCTTTAGAATGTTAAATTCTAAAGGCTATATGTAGAAATTTATTTTAACGTATGCGTATAGTTTGGATGATTTTGCTGCATCCTTACCTACAGAGCAAAAGTCTTACATGACTGAAATTGTTTCTAATTTGTCTGTGGATTTGAAACATGCTTTGAGAGGTGCACTTGAAAGAAGAGAAGACAGTCTCAAGAAATGCTGCTGCTTCTGTTGTTTTAATACTGTATGCTTTGTTACATAATCAGAACTTCTCTAATTTAAATGGCAAAATTTTGAATGCACCTTTAAGTTTTGAATTGATATTTGGCCCTCCATTTCACAGATCATAGACAGTGGGTTGATAGTAGCAAATTAATGCATAGGATGTCTAGGATGTTTCATGCACCCAAGTTCTTCCTGAACAAACCATCTTTCCTCAAGGTGCAGAACAAGCAAAAATTACAGCCAAATAGTCAGGGATCCGAAAGGAAATACTACTATTTACCCGTAATAGATCAAAAAAAACCCTCTCCTTTACCATAACCTCTAATGACAGCACCACCATCTCCCCTTCTAACCACACCAAACTTCTGGGCATTGAAATAGACAATAATCTCCACTTTGATGTTCACATCTCACATACCATAAAACTAGTACACAAAAAACTAGGCTCCCTATACAGGCATAAGTCCTTTCTCTCACAAAAAGCAAGAGTCACTCTTGCACAAAGCCACCTCCTCTCAACTCTATTATACGCAGCACCAATCTTTACCCAAATCAGACAATGTGACCTAGACAAACTAGAATCATGCTACAATAAAATAGCCAAGTTTGCTACTAACTCAACCTATAGAACCCATCACAGTGCTGCACTAAAAGAACTAAAATGGCTTGAGCTACCAAAGCTACTTAACTATCGCCAGCTGGGCACAGCCTACAATATTCTCAAATATCCTGAAAAAAAACCCTCATTATCCAACCTACTTACTATCTATACTACAAACCGATACCTAAGATCCAGTGAAAAATCTCTCCTCTCCATCACCAAGGCTAACAATAATGCAGGGAAAGCGCTCTACTCCCACACCGTTGCCAGAAATTGGAACTCTCTTCCCTATCTGTGTCCACTGCCCCTCCACACCCATATTCAAAACTTCCTCAAATGGCACCTTCTTAGTACATGGTTATGCCCTTGTATCACATAACCCTACCCATACTACTATTAACTCCCAAATTCCTCTCTGATCACATGCTGGAGCTCTGATCCCTGTAGGCTTGGTCATCTGAAAGGGTACTTTTAACTGTAGAATCTTACTTGATATATTTTCTTTTCTTACCAAAGTATGACTGACATTGTCTTTTTACCCATGTTCTATATCTTTTACCTGGAGTGTTTTTATTAATTCTTGTTATATTACTATGCTCAGCATACATGATGTAACCTGTTTTGTGTATTATGCTGGATGTACTGTATTTGTATAACTTGATGTTGGAGCTTTTCTCCCCGGGCCTCCACTGAAAATGGACCTGGTCCAGTCGTAATTTCCCGGTTAACAAATGTAAAATAAATAAATAAATGGCAGATGGAGAATTCTTTGAAACCTCCTGCAGGGCTGTTTGAGTATGTGGTGCAGGGTTCCTCATGCCTTAATTTTCTACTTCCTCCTCCAGGGCTCTCGCTCAACCCTGCAGACTTGGCCACAAATAATCTCAGACAAATGGATTCTGAGAATAATTCAGAGGGGATACACCAGGCAGTGGGTAGAAAATCCTCACCCTTTCAGGGGAATTCATTCACACCCACCGGGCCAGACAGAGCTGTTTCCTCCAGTGCTGCAACACATGTAGAAGCAGGGTCATAGAACCCGTGCCTGCAATACGCAAAGACAAAGGATTTTACTCCAGAATCATTTTGGTACCAAAAAGGAGCACTTCTGCACCTGTCCAAGATTTGTTCTTTTTAAACACCTTTGAAAATGTTCCAAAATTCAAATGCTCAACTTACAGTTGATCCTAGCATTGCTTCTAGACCAGTGTTTTCATGATGACTTATAGGTTCATAGGTTGGTACTAGGTTATCAGCCCTAGGGCCTATACAAGCCTAGCCATAACAATTCCCTGGCTATTTCTTCCCACACTATTTACTTCCCTGGACCCCTATCTAGCAGGGTGACTGACGTGATCTCTGGGGTGAATTTCCTTTCTCCCATCCAATCATCAAGGTTCCTTTTGAAGAGGGCCAAAGAGGTGCTCTGCTTGACGTGTATAGGCAGTCTATTCCAGAGTCTAGTCTCTGGGTCAGGAACCTATCCCTCCAGCATGTTTTGTTTATTGTGATGACGAGGTTTAGATCCCTAGAGCGTGTGGCTCTGAGGGATTGGGATTTCTTTAAGTGTAGCATATCCAATAGCTCTGGGTTTGACATGGCCTTGTATGTTAATCAGAGATTGCCTCTGAGTAGACGATATGCAACAGAGTATAGCTGGAGTTTTTTAAGGCGGTCAGCATAGGGCATCTGTTTTAGATCTGTGTCTGGTTTATAGTATCAGATGTTCATCGTGTTTCACTGTTGCAGTCATTACAACTGGGTTATCCTGCTGGCAAGCTACCCACAGTCGGCCTGAATTCCAAAGTCTAGGTCTGGCGTCGGTTGCTGTCGCCTCCTCCCTGACGTCAGTGCGCCAGAGGTATAAAGCATGCAGCCGACGCCATTTTGTTCAGTCTTTCTTGCCGCGCAGTGCCCGAAGCAAAAGCAGTTAGAAAGTGCCGGTTGGCCGACTCCTGATATTTTCAAATTCGAATTTCAGATCCGGACCCTTCATTAAAGCTAAGTACCCCGTTGGGGAAACTTTTTCTTGCTCCCTCCAGACCAATGTCAGAAAAAGTTAATAATTGTATTTCTTGTGGGAAGCAAATACCTCATAAGGATTTTCATTCTTACTGTATTCCTTGCCTAGGCCCTGACCACAACGTTGCTAGTTGTCGGTTTGTGCTAGATTTAACCAACGCACTATTAAGCGTCGGTACAATTTTGCATTCCATTACTTTGGCAGAAGATTCAATTATATAATGCCGTCAGAACAGCCGACTACCAGAGTTTATAAAAAAGCGCAAAGAAAAAGAAAAGGACAGGCATCCAAGATCCAAAACCGACGACGATGCTTCTGCTAGGCCTGTCGCCGGTTAGCCGGTTCTCAGTGAGACGCTTTCGCAGCCCCTGACGCCCGCTACCTCAGAGCCACAGGCCGCTTCCGACTCCCACGTGGAGCCGACTAGGCTGCTGGAAACAAAAGGTATTGAACACTCGGAAAATCTTCCCTCAAATGGGTCCATATCCGCTGAGCAGGCATCAGCTTCTGAGGGTGTTTTCAGGCCTACACAGTCATATGTGAAACCTATTTCAGCTACAAATGCAAAGACTAAAGCAGCTCTAAAGACAAAGAAACAAGAACAGCATTCTCCTGGACAGGCCACCCTGCCTAAAAAACAGATGCTTAAAATGGCCGAAGACCTAATTACTTTGATCAGGGGTTCCCATCCCCCTCTTGATAAGAGGCCTAGTCAAGAGATAGAATACGAATATTCAGACCTTGTTTCCATTTCCTCTGATTCCTCCTCTGAGCAGGAATATTCTCTTCCTCCCTATGAGGATTCTGATGTTGAAGAATCTATCCCTTCAGCCTCTCCTCCTGAGGATTATTCTTTTGGGGGGACACTGCATACTATGAGGTTAGCATTTCCACTGGGAGAGCCAAGATTATTTAGAATCAAAGAAAAGGCTCAGAGACTTCCTTTTATTGCCACAGCACAGGCCCCTTGCTATCCCACCTGTTTTAGACATTGTAGATGATGTATTTTCAGAGTCCAGTCTATCTTCAGACTGTTTACCACCAGCCCCTGTTAAGCCGGTGGGGAGACATTGGCAGATTCACTGTGGAGAAGACACAATACACCAGCACTTCCTCATTGCATGACCATCTCAGATGTACATGTGCATGTAATGGGAGAGGAGGTTGGGGCATATAGAAAAAACATTCTGTGCAAGCAGCATGATATAGACCTGGGACATCTTGATCTCCTTGTCGACCCCAATCCTTATCGGAATAAGTCCAAATGAGGAGGCCAGGAGGAGTATGTAGACTCTGCACTTAAGGAGAGGCACCTTAGCCTGGTGATGGTCAGCTGTAGGAAGAAAAAAGAAAATCTGCCATTGCCCTCACATGAAGTCCCATCAGTCCATGTCAAATTCTTTCTCTGCATCCAAGCAAACCAGCAACAGTGGCAGTTTCCTATGCTCAAATTCCTTCTACTCCATTGTTTTATATGTTGTCAAGTGTTTGCCCCCCCCCCCCCCCCAACACACACACAAAATCACATTGAGTTATGTATATCAGTATAGGTAGGACTTTTGCCATTTTCTTAACTAGTATGTGTCATCTGTAAATACTGAGCATATATCTAAACAAATTGCACAAAAAAAAAATAGTATGCATTCATTTCATGTATATTTCTTGTGTTCTTTGGCCTGGGTTGTTGCTGAAAAGGGCCTGTTGACTAGTCCACTTCCTTTGGTTTAAGATTAAAATTGATCTCTGTGATACAGTCTGCTGGCTTCTTGCCCCGTTTTGATAACATTGCACTTCTCCATGTTTTAGGCACTTCCCCACCCTCGAAAATATTATTTAACAGTATATGCCAAGGCTTTATTAATTTTTTGCTACCTAGTTTCCAAACCTGGTTTCTGTGCTAATCCTCAGTAAAATGAGTGTAAGGATGTGTTCGTTTTATAGATGTCCCTCATTTTGGGTTATCTGCCAAGGTAACCCAGTACTGGCCAGATTTCAAAAGTCCTCTTTCTTCCTGTGACAGTTGATTGGCTGAGAATATTCTGAGAGAGAAGCCTTCAGCTGTCATAGGAAGTGCATGTTCAATCTTTTTGGTCATCCAAAGAAGACCTCTGACTCTTCACAGTATTCAGTGCTTATTGTTTCAGCTTACTACTTAGATAAGCCCCAGTTGGGGACCCCCTTCCTCTCATTTTATTACTAGATTTAGTAGTGTCTCTACTTTTTTTATTAATAAACATAAAAATAGATTTTATTTCTGACCATGTTTACAATACTTCCCATGGCAATTTTTGTTTGTAGCAGTGTTTTTTGATCTCCGTCTTTGACAAATGCATGCTTGTTTGGTCTGGCACCTGGCTTAGAGGAGTTAAAGGGCTGTTAACGAGCTGTTTCCTGTGGTGTAGTGGTGTCAGGTTTGATTCCCTCACCCTCCATTGCTTAACAGCATCACTCTGAGTAAGTCACTTAACCAGACCCTACTGAGTCTGGAAAAGGTCCATTTAGATCAGTACTGTACCCCAGAAAACAAATACAAATACAAATGTTGCTGTTTCTGCGGAAACTCAATATTTCTCTCTGAAGTGCAGTATGTACGTTTGTTATTTAAACACAAGGGGCTGTCTTGTGCAGTCAGAACTGCAAATTAATTGTACTTGTTTTTACTGTTACTCTGCTTTATCCTGATCTTTTGACAGGAAAATATTGCAAAGCTTGGATTTTTCAGCATTTGCACATTTACTATATGCTGCTCTGTTTGTTTTTAACATCAGATTGTGATTTTACTATTAATGAAGCTATTTCGATGTACTGTGGAAATTTTACTCTTGTTGACAAAAAATGCAGTTTAAATTGCTGGTAAACACTGGTTTGGTACATTGGTTGCTTTGGTGTTTGGACTTTGTACTAGAAATCCTTTAACTTCTGTCAGTTGTAAAATAATTCCGAATACTTTTTAAACTGTTCTTGTGATAATAGCACAGTTTGTCAGAATTTAGTTGGGGGCGGGCATATTTATTCGAATCTTGAAGTGCTTCTTGTGATATATTGTCCAGTTCTGCCAGCTATTATTCTGGCAGGTGTTCTCTCCCCTGACTTGATTGTTCTTAACTCTGGTCTCCACCCCATCAAATCTAGTTGCACCTGAAAAGAAAAAAGAAATAAAAATAAGCCCGGCCTACAGTTAGTAATTCTCATGTGGCCACTGCTCAGCCCAAAAAAATGCTTGCCCCATCGTCCCTCTAGTGTAGCTTTGCTGTTCACTATGGAATGAGGTTTAGACACAGTCTCCAGGGTTGTTTGAGTACCTGGCACAAGTATGAGAGAACCAAACCCTTTAAATGCAGAAGTAGTCTGGAGTAAAAGACCTCTTGCCAGCCATAAAATATCTGGGGACAGAGTATTACCTAGTAGTGAAGTTCACATGAAAAAGAAACATAAGCTTCATCATACAGCTGGCAATCAGATTATAAGCTGTTTATTAGACTGATGTGGTTTCCTTGGCAGAGTGTTGTACAGACAACTAATTCTGATGGCTGTGCTACCATACATGACTCTAGTGCTGCTTCCTATTATGAAGCAAAGCCTTGGAAGCTTGAATTGAACATGTCAAAACACAGAACACCGACATGCAGAATGCCGAAGACCGGCAATACCGAATATCCCTTATAAGCCTCCCTTATAGACCCATGGTAACACTTGTTCTGGGTCCAGAACGGTAGAGTGGTTCAACATTCGGTCTATTATTTGGCATTCTGTATTTGTGACCTTGCGTTTTGATCATTGCGCAAGACAGGCTTCCTGGTCTTGGCTTGATGATTGTAAACCTCCATTGCTAGTTTGTCTAGTCACCCTTCTGTTTCAGAGAATGATAAAACATCTGATGAAGATGATGGTGATTTCCTACTTGACACTGAGCCTATTCACACTGATTTTCCGGCAGGCGAACCTAAGCTTAAGTCTAAACAAGTGTACTTTTCCGAAGATGATTGCTAGATTTAGTGATGTCTTTGCTTAGGAGCAGTCTGGACCTACCACAGAGGCAGGTAGAGTATATGGCCTTATAGAGAATGAGATGCCCAATTCTGTGACTATCCCTCCTGTCTTATCAGCTTTGAGAGATGGCTATAAAGCTGCCTGCAGGATACGATTACCTACTCCTGCTGTCCCTAATAAGCCTCAGAGAAAATATAAGGTTTCCTTGGATATAACCGGTTTATTTTCTCATTTAACTGTTGAACCAGCCGCTGTCTGCCTAAGTATAAAGTCCTTCACTTAATGTGTCCAACGCACCCTGATAAAGAGGGAAAATTGTTTGATCTTTAGGCCAAAAGGATGTCTCTTTCTAGTAATCTAGCCTTTTGAATGTTAAATTCTAAAGGCTATATGTAGAAATTTATTTTAACGTATGCGTATAGTTTGGATGATTTTGCTGCATCCTTACCTACAGAGCAAAAGTCTTACATGAATGAAATTGTTTCTAATTTGTCTGTGGATTTGAAACATGCTTTGAGAGGTGTACTTGAAAGAAGAGAGACGGTCTCAAGAAATGCTGCTGCTTCTGTTGTTTTAATACTGTATGCTTTGTTACATAATCAGAGCTTCTCTAATTTAAATGGCAAAATTTTGAATGCACCTTTAAGTTTTGAATTGATATTTGGCGCTCCATTTCACAGATCATAGACAGTGGGTTGATAGTAGCAAATTAATGCATAGGATGTCTAGGATGTTTCATGCACCCAAGTTCTTCCTGAACGAGCCATCTTACCTCAAGGGGCAGAACAAGCAAAAATTACAGCCAAATAGTCAGGGATCCAAAAGGAAATGGCAGATGGAGAATTCTTTGAAACCTCCTGCAGGGCTGTTTGAGTATGTGGTGCAGGGTTCCTCATGCCTTCATTTTCTACTTCCTCCTCCAGGGCTCTCGCTCAACCCTGCAGACTTAATAATCTCAGACAAATGGATTCTGAGAATAATTCAGAGGGGATACACCAGGCAGTGGGTAGAAAATCCTCATCCTTTCAGGGGAATTCATTCACACCCACCAGACCAGACAGAGCTGTTTCTTCCAGTGCTGCAACACATGTAGAAGCAGGGTCATAGAACCCGTGCCTGCAATACGCAAAGACAAAGGATTTTACTCCAGAATCATTTTGGTACCAAAAAGGAGCACTTCTGGACCTGTCCAAGATTTGTTCTTTTTAAACACCTTTGAAAATGTTCCAAAATTCAAATGCTCAACTTACAGTTGATCCTAGCATTGCTTCTAGACCAGTGTTTTCATGATGACTTATAGGTTCATAGGTTGGTACTAGGTTATCAGCCCTAGGGCCTATACAAGCCTAGCCATAACAATTCCCTGGCTATTTCTTCCCACACTATTTACTTCCCTGGACCCCTATCTAGCAGGGCGACTGACGTGATCTCTGGGGTGAATTTCCTTTCTCCCATCCAATTGTCAAGGTTCCTTTTGAAGAGGGTCAAAGAGGTGCTCTGCTTGACGTGTATGGGCAGTCTATTCCAGAGTCTAGTCTCTGGGTCAGGAACCTATCCCTCCAGCATGTTTTGTTTATTGTGATGACGAGGTTTAGATCCCTAGAGCATGTGGCTCTGAGGGATTGGGATTTCTTTAAGTGTAGCATATCCAATAGCTCTGGGTTTGACATGGCCTTGTATGTTAATCAGAGATTGCCTCTGAGTAGACAATATGCAACAGAGTATAGCTGGAGTTTTTAAGGCGGTCAGCATAGGGCATCTGTTTTAGATCTGTGTCTGGTTTATAGTATCAGATGTTTATCGTGTTTCACTGTTGCAGTCATTACAACTGGGTTATCCTGCTGGCAAGCTACCCACAGTCGGCCTGAATTCCAAAGTCTAGGTCCGGCGTTGGTTGCTGTCGCCTCCTTCCAGACGTCAGTGCGCCAGGGGTATAAAGCATGCAGCCGACGCCATTTTCTTCAGTCTTTCTTGCCGCGTGGTGCCCGAAGCAAAAGCAGTTCGAAAGTGCCGGTTGGCCGACTCCTGAGATTTTCAAATTCGAATTTCAGATCCGGACCCTTCATTAAAGCTAAGTACCCCGTTGGGGAAACTTTTTCTTGCTCCCTCCAGACCAATGTCAGAAAAAGTTAATAATTGTATTTCTTGTGGGAAGCAAATACCTCATAAGGATTTTCATTCTTACTGTATTCCTTGCCTAGGCCCTGACCACAACATTGCTAGTTGTCGGTTTTGTGCTAGATTTAACCAACGCACTATTAAGCGTTGGTACAATTTTGCATTCCATTACTTTGGCAGAAGATTCAATTATATAATGCCGTCAGAACAGCCGACTACCGGAGTTTATAAAAAGCGCAAAGAAAAAGAAAAGGACAGGCATTCAAAATCCAAAACCGACGACAATGCTTCTGCTAGGCCTGTCGCCGGTTCTCAGTGAGACGCTTTCGCAGCCCCTGACGCCCGCTACCTCAGAGCCACAGGCCGCTTCTGACTCCCACGTGGAGCCGACTAGGCCACTGGAAACTCAAGGTATTGGACACTCGGAAACTATTCCCTCAGATGGGTCCAGAGCCGCTGAGCAGGCATCGGCTTCTGAGGGTGTTTTCAGGCCTACACAGTTATATGTGAAACCTACTTCAGCTACAAAGGCAAAGACTAAAGCAGCTCTAAAGACAAAGAAACAAGTACAGCATTCTTCTGGACAGGCCACCCTGCCTAAAAAACAGATGCTTAAAATGGCCGAAGACCTAATTACTTTGATCAGGGGTTCCCATCCCCCTCTTGATAAGAGGCCTAGGCAAGAGATAGAATACGAATATTCAGACCAGGTTTCCATTTCCTCTGATTCCTCCTCTGAGCAGGAATATTCTATTCCTCCCTATGAGGATTCTGATGTTGAAGAATCTATCCCTTCAGCCTCTCCTCCTGAGGATTATTCTTTTGGGGAGACACTGCATACTATGAGGGGAGCATTTCCACTGGGAGAGCCAAGATTATTCAGAATCAAAGAAAAGGCTCAGAGACTTCCTTTTATTGCCACAGGACAGGCCCCTTGCTATCCCACCTGTTTTAGACATTGTAGATGATATATTTTCAGAGTCCAGTCTATCTTCAGACTGTTTACCACCAGCCCCTGTTAAGCCAGACAGATACTATAGGGTTCCTGATTCACATCAATTTCTTTATAAAAACCCTGCTGCTGACCCAGAAACCATCTCTCAGGGTCCCAAAGGGGTCAAGGCTTCCACTGCAAAGAACCCTATCCCCTCTGATAGGGATTCTAGAGCCCTGGACAGATAGGGTAAAAAGATTTATACTTCTGCTACCTTGGCTGTAAGAGCTTTTAAATTGCCAATTTCATATGCTTAAATATCAGCAATATCTTATGTCACTGCTTAAACAGAAAATGTTAACAAATTCAGAATGTGCAGAAAACAAAGAAATGCAGGATTTATTGCATGCAGCTGAACAAGTAGGAAAGCATACTTTGCAATGTGGTTTTGATTCTCTAGAGGCCTCCTGCAGGGCCGCTGTTACAGGTTCTGTCATTAGGAGGCATGCTTGGTTAAAAGAACAGAATCTGCCTGATCATGTTAAAGCAAAACTATTAGATGCTCCATTACAGCATGATACTTTGTTTGGTGTTAAAGCAGAAGAGGTGTTGAAGAAAATGGAGGACAAAGCTAAATCTATGCAAACAGTCAAGGATTTCTTGCAGGTACAGCCTCCCAGATTTAGCAGGAACTGGCCTACAAAGAATTGGTCCTTTCCAGTGTCAGACAGGCCACAAAGAGGCAGATACAGACGCCCCAGAGGCAGATCACTGCCCCAAGGCTCATACAGACCTAAACAATGGGGTGCTTCTACCTCCAAAAGCGGAGAGGAAAAATCACAGCCATACAGGAAACAGTCTCAATGACTTCCCCTGCCAGCACCAAGCACTTATCTTCTGGCAGCAGTGACTAGCAATTTTTTCACAAAATTGGCACATCATCACCCAGGACAAATGGGTCCTAAATATAGTATCACAAGGTTACAGGTTCCACTTTCACACCCTGCCAAGGCCAAACGGTATGCCAGACCTGCCACTCAGTCAGTGGGCAGAGGCACAAAAACAAATTTCATCCCTCATGGACATGAGAGCTATTCAGTTGGTACCACAGCAAGAGCAGGGACTAGGATTCTACTCAAGGCTATTATTGGTGCCCAGAAAGGACAATGCCTGGAGACCAATACTGGACCTGTCTATCCTAAACACATTCCTGGATATTCCAAAATTCAAAATGTTAACTCTGCAGCAGCTTCAGCCCATGCTGGGCAAGAGGGTTTGGCTTGTGACTTTAGACCTAAAAGAGGCATACCTGCATGTCCCAATCAGACAATCATGCAGAAGTTACCTCAGATTTATAGCTGGCTCAATGCATTACCAATTCTCTGCACTGCCCTTTGGCTTATCTACTGCCCCCAGGGTCTTCACAAAATGCCTGGCACCAGTGATTGCATTTTGCAGACAAAGAGGAATACAAATGTATCCTTACCTGGACAACTGCCTTATTCAAGCAGAGAACAAGGGCATTTTACTACAGCATCTGGCGTTTGTAAAAAGAGTACTAACAGGTCTAGGGTACACAGTAAACGAAAAGAAATCAAAACTCGTACCCTCTCAAGAGATAATATTCCTGGGTGCAAGCTTAAATACAACTGCCCAGATGGCGTATCATATGCCAGACAAACACAGACAACTGACTATTTCAAAATGTTGGCACCAAAGACCCAGTTATCTGCAAGAAAAATTCTGTAGGCTTTGCGCTATATGGCATCCTGCATTCTGCTAATTCCATATGCAAGACTGCATATGAGGAAACTTCAATGGTATCTAAAAAGTGTTTGGACTCAACATTGCCACAGCCTGGAAACAATAATTACCCTCATTCCCTGCTTGCAACACGAGTTTCGATGGTGGGCAAAAGCCTGTCACCACAACATGGGACAGCCATTCACCTTGCCCACAGCCAGGCAGACATTGACAACAGATGCATCAGATTATGCCTGGGGGGCCCATATGGCAGGAAGATGTATTCAGGGCACATGGTCCGCAAGTCAAATGCATCTACATATCAATCAAAAAGAGATGCTAGCTGTTCAGAACGCCCTGTCAGCTTTCAAGGATCTATTTCATCCAAGACAACTACTGATAAGGACGGACAATACTACAGTTATGTGGTACATAAACAAGCAGGGAGGCACACATTCCTACCCCATCTGCAGACTAGCCATGAACTTGTGGGACACAGCATTGACTTACCAAGTACATCTGCAAGCAGAGTTCCTGCCAGGAAGGACAAATACTCTGGCAGACGAATTAAGCAGAAACCTAATGAATCCCCACAAGTGGAAATTGGATCCACAAGTCTTCACCATGATAACAAGGAACTGGGGATGCCCGGACATAGACCTATTTACCTCCCCTCACAACTACCAACTACAGAAATTCTGCACAAGGACGTATCACAAGCAAGCATGGAAAGTGGATGCTCTATCTTTCAGCTGGAAATACTTAACAGTAAATGCTTTTCCTCCTGTGTCTCTCCTCCCAAAGGTACTCCTCAAGGTCAGACAAGAGAAACCAAAAATGATACTGATTGCCCCAGACTGGCCCCGCCAGCACTGGTACCCAATCCTACAGAGCTTGTCTCAATGCCCAGCATGGACATTACCTCAAATTCCTCACTTATTGACCCAACAAGACAGTCAAATACTGCACAGCCAACTCAGGTCCTTAAACCTGGCAGCATGGTGGATAAATGTAGCCAGTCAAGGCACACCTCTCTCTAAAGCAGTGATGGATGTTATTTTGGAGGCCAGGAGGCCTAGCACCAGAAAATCTTATGCAAAAAAAATGGAAGAGATTCTGTGCTTGGAACCAGGCACAAGGTTTTGACACGATTGTTCCAAATATTCCTCAGATTTTGCAATACTTAACTGAGATGCTTGATAAAGGCCTTTCTTTTTCATCAATTAAAATTCATGCCTCTGCCATTTCAGCTCATTACAATACAGAACCGCCTATTTTTTCTCATCCATTACTAAGGCAGTACCTCAGAGGGGCCAAAAACATAAGACCTCCAAGGAGAGCACCAATACCTGCATGGGACCTCAACTATGTCTTGGAAAAACTTACACTGCCTCCGTTTGAACCAGCCTCTGCAACTGATATTAAATTCCTATCCTGGAAAACAGCTCTGCTCCTAGCAATAACCTCTGCTAGACGAGTCTCAGAGTTACAGGCACTCATGGCTGTGAAACCTTTTATCATTTTTCATCCTGACAGGGTTTCTCTGTGGACAAACCCCACATTTATGCCTAAGGTAGTGTCCAGTGTGGCCCTTAACCAAACAATTCATTTGCCTACCTTCTATCCAAACCCACAGAATAAGGGTGAGAGAATCCTGCATTCTTTGGACATTCACAGGCAGCTACGCTTCTACTTGGACAGAACCAAAGCTTTCAGAAAAACTGAACAACTTCTAGTGGCATATGCTGCAGGATCACAAGGAAAGCCTATCTCATAGCAGACTATTTCAAAGTGGATAGGTCACTGCATTCGTTTCTGCTGTTCACAGCATGGCAAATCAGTGCCTAAGGGCATTGGACCACATTCAACCAGAGCAGCAGCCTTCCTCAGAGGAGTACCAACCAAAGATATCTTAGAGGCTGCAACTGGAGTTCAATGCATACTTTTACAAAGCACTATCATTTACCTCTCTAAATCCAGGGCAGGATTTGCCACTGCAGTTCTGCAGGGCCTGATAGCCTCTCTTAATCCTATTTAGCACCAGCCTCCCAACTTTAGCTTTGGGATTCAACCCAATTGTAATGACTGCAACAGTGAAACACGATGAACATAGTACAGTTGTGTACCTACCATAAATGTAGATATTTGAGTGTATTCACTGTTGCAGTCCAGGTTACCCTCCCACCAACCCCCCTTTTTTCCTTTGCTGGGACATATCTGTACTTCTCTATTCTATACAACCTATGTGGTGTATTTGCTTGTAGATTAAGGAAAAGTTGTTTTTTGTGCATGCATGCTCATTGGCATAATTTAGCCTACCATTTTAGGGGCACCTGACATCTGAGGCAGGAAAAACTGAAGAAAATGGCATCAGCTGCATCTTTTATACCCCTGGCGCACTGACGTCAGGGAGGAGGCGACAGCAACCAACACCGGACCTAGACTTTGGAATTCAGGCCGACTGTGGGTAGCCTGCCAGCAGGATAACCCAATTGTAATGACTGCAACAGTGAATACACTCGAACATCTACATTTATGGTAGATACACAACTGTACTTTTTCTGCATTCCCCTTTAGGCTATCTACTGCACCATGTGAATTAACAAAGTGTTTGTCCCCGGTGGTTGCCTACTGCAGAACCCAATACTACACTGATCAGTGTGATCAGAATACTACCCCTGTAAACAAACTAAAATAAATAAATAAAACCTTAAGTTTACACAGTTTTCTAAATTTAGACAACTTCCCGATTTGTGCAGATTCCGTATCTAGGTGCTTTAAGTTCTTAGACAAGATCATGTCACTCCTTTCTCACCCTGGCTTCAAACTTGAACCTTCAAAAATCCTTTTTCACACTTTCTCAACAAATTGTTTTCTTGGGATATTGGATAGACACAATAAGAAGGATGGTCTTCCTGCCAGAAGACAAAGTACTGACTTATCTGAGCATTTTCTTGGATTTCTGTCTTCTGGACATGACCTGAGCAACAGAGTTACTCAGAATAATTATAGGCCTAATGACATCATTGATCCTAATGAATACCACTAGTAAGACTACACATGAGAACTGTTCAGTGGGATTTTGAAGAGTTGTTGGACCTAGCACCTTCATCTGTAGGTTTTCCACATACTGGTACTAGGATTTGTGAAACAGGAATTGCAGTTGTGGAGTGATCAATTGTCTGTGAATCCAGGACTCCATTTCTGTTTTCATACTCCCAGTCCATTCTGTCCAGATAGACTCTTCAGAAATTGAATAGGGGAGTAGTGCCCATGGGAAGTCAAGCACAAGGCTTTCGGGGTCTTCAAGAAATGCCAAAGCACATAAATGTAAAAGAGATGTTGGTAGTGATTCATGCCTTAAAAGTTCCTTGCTTGTGGACTCTGGATCATCTTCTAGTAGTCACAGGCAACACTACTTTGAATGCAGTACCTGAACAAGCAATGGGGTACAGTGATGGGTTGGGAGCTTGGCTCTACAGCATTCTCTGACTCTTCAGGCCTCATACATTCTATCAAAGCAAAAAGCAGTGGCAGACTGAGTAAGCAGATCTCGGACAGACCTTCATGAGTGGAATCTCCACGAGGAGGTCTTCCTGGACTTCATCCAGATGTAGGGAATACCTCAAGTAGATTTGTTAACCTCCTTTCAAAACTGACAACTGAAAAAATTCTAGTGAAGGTATCCTTTCAACCATGCTTGGAAGACAGATGCTGTATCATCCCCATGGTCGGAAATGTTTCTGTTTGCATTTCTACCCTTTCTTATTTTTAAACAAGAAACGTCTTTATTAAGTTATCATATGACATAGGCATATAAATGAAAACAAACACATAATTTTAGTTGCAAACATACATCACAAACCATATTGACATAATTTTAGTTGCAAATGTTATACATCACTCCATTGTCAGTCAAACATTACATGGCTCTTTCCAATCCTGCCTTCTTTTAAACCTTGTTCTTCCTCTGCATATATTGTTCCCACAATTCCTATTTTTTTCTATGTAATTTGCTAAGTACCCTTTTCTAAAGATCTCATTTCCAATTCTTTTATCTTGATTATATTCACTACTTCTAGTAAACTGGTTTAGACTTTGATTTCCATTTTTTTAGTAATTGCTTTTTTGGCAGCCACCATAACTAGACTCAGCAAGGCCTTGCTATGACTAGGCAATTCTGATTCTGTCATAGCTCAAAAAATAATTTCCTTAGTTACACCAATTTGCTCACCCAATATCTTTGAAAGAGCATTCTGCAGGAAATCTTTAAAGTCTGTCAACTCATTACACCCCCCCCCAGAAAATATGTTGCCAGTTACATTTCCACCATTTCTAATGATGCCCAAGGTGCTTCTAACGTTTTAGAATAATTACCAAAGGTCTTTGTGGTAGCTCCTTTTTTGGCCCAAGGAAACTTAGTTTTCCCTTTTTATGGAATTGACCAGGGGTTGTTACCACGAGCTTTCTCACAGACTGGGTGTGCTTACAGGCATCATGGACAAATGGTGCACCTCAACTTTTGAGCAATGACAGCTGACAGCATTGATGATTCTATTCTTTTTTTAAATACCTTTATTAAATTATCACATAAGACATGGGCAAAGATACATTAATGTTAAGAAAACAGAACATAGTAACACATTTCCATTTACATGCATCATACATCAAATGTTCTTTTTTATAACTATCATCAGTCCAACATTGCATAAATTGCTAAATTCCTGCTTTACCTTAAACCTCGTTCCTACTCCTTAACATTATTCTACATGTATTGTTTCCATAATTTCCACTTATTTTTATGCAGTGTGCTTCTGCCATTTTCTAAAGATTCCACTTCCTTTTTTTCCCCCTCTTTTTTTCTCTGTTACAGTATTCACCACTTCGAGCACAGCTGGTTTAGACTTGGATTTCCATTGTCTAGTATTTGTTAATTTTTTGGCAGCCACCAGAATTAAACTTAGCAAGGCCTTGACTATGTTTATGTAATTCAAAATCATTTTCTTAGTTACAACCATTTGCTCACCCACTATTTCTGATAGTGTACAGTATATAGAATTTGTGAAATCTGCCAACTCATTACACTTCAAAAACATATGTTTAAGGTATCGTCTGCTTGAGGTATAAATACCTAGGGAAACACTTCCAAGCAAAAATCCTAAACCTTCTGGACTTTGTTACATACATGGGAGCCATACATATATCCTTTCTTTTTTCCCTTGTAAATTACTTATCCACTCTCCCTTGCCCTTTTTTTCTAACCTCATCTGATTGATTCTTGTATTTAATGTGCAATGTTTTATATGCCCTTCTAATTATCCCTTTTTAACAGCAGCTTCTGTTCTAGATTCAACTATAAACTCTACCAGAGCAGACCTTTAACTTAGGATTCCTATATCCCTTTCTCCTTGCCTATATTCTGATATCAACCTTGGTAGGGAAGGCAGTCTCTAGCTAGCAGTCCTAAAGTCTTCTTGGCCTCATCCCATATATATATATATATATATATATATATATATATATATATATATATATATATGTAGTTATTTGCTCCCAATACCTTGGCTCCTTTGCCAGTTTTCACCAATAAAGTCCATCCCTCTCTTGCCTATTATCTGTACCACTACTTGTAGTAGTCTGTATTGGCAAAATCTCCTTTCTCCATTCTTGTGTTGACTTAGTTCTTAGAGCTTTTTGCTGCTTTATGAATATGATATTCTGTATGGCTTTTATTCTGATTAATGATCTTCATCCAGAATCCTATTCTCTCATTATTTCTTGAATTTCTCCCTTGCTTCATCATCCCTTCAATTTTTAATTATAACTTACATGAACCCTAACTGTGTAGCTTTAGGTTATCCATTCAAATCAGGTAATCCTCACCCACCTTGTTCTAGTGGAATGATCAATATATCCCAGTTAACCTTAGCCCTCTTCCCCTTTTAGATACATTTCTTCAACTCTTTATTATTGTTCAGAACTTATCCTGTGGTTAATAATAGTATACCTGACCTATATAAAAAACTAAAAGGAGTGAAAACGTTTTCACTGCTTGTATCTTAATATTATACTATACTTTCATATCTGTAAACAAAGAGCTTCCAATGCCTCAATTTTTGTATTATCTATTTAGTGTCATCCCAGATATTCTTAGCTGCCATAACAGAATCATTTTAATCCATATTCCTAAATACTTCATCTTACTGTGGCTGCGGGTACATAATAGGTGGCTGTAGCCTTTGTTTTATCTTTAATTTTGTATCTTGAAAAGACATGAAACTGTCTCAAAATGTTCCACAACACTGAAATTACCTTTTCTGGATTTATCAAGTGCAAAGTAATATTTGCAAATAAAAACAACTTTTTGTGATTACCATACCAATTATATCTTTGAATTTTTCAGTCTCTTATTTTCTTTGCTAATGGCTCTGAAATATAAAGCAAATAAAGGGGAAAGAGGACACCCTTACCTGTTTCTCTGTTCAGGCACAACTTATTAGAGAGGAACCCTCCCTTGATCCTTTATATATTCTCCTAATTAACCTTTGTATTGGATCAGGGAATGCAAATGCTTCCCTTGCCCTAAGCATAAAATACCAGCTTACCCTGTCAGATGCTTTCTGTGCATCAAGGGCCACCAACAAGAGCTGTGTTTTCTTATATTCTGCATTCCTCTGGATCAGTTTTTGTCCTACTAATGTTGTCAAATGCTTGCCTACCCTCAATAAAACAGCATCGATCCATATCTATCAATTTTGGCAACGCCTTTCCCATTCTTTTAGTTAGTGAAGACTTAAGCACTTTTATAATAATGGTTTAAATTTGAAAAAGGGTCTGTATGAAGCTGAGTCTCATTGGTTGTTACCATATCTAAGTATTACAGCCACCACAGCTTTCTTCCAAGATGTTTTTTAAAATGCTGTTAAAACTTTCCAGATCTTTATCATTTTCTTCCCTCCTAACGTCCGCTGGAATACCATCTGTTCCAGGAAACCTTTCTGCCAATTGATAATATCACACTTCTTATCTCATCTGCTCCTAGCTTAACTGTTAATTGTTGAGCTTTGTCTGCCTAAACTTGACATATTTATGTCTTTCATAAATGTGTATTTGTGCTGTTTCTTCGTTTACATATTTCTCTGTTTTTTTTTTTTTTTTTTTTTTGGGGGGGTGGGGGTTGGAATGTTTATGAAAATTTGTATAATATCTCTATTTCCCTGTACATCATCTAGTTATTTCTCTTGTTATAGTCTCCCTAAGCTTGGCAAGAAATCCTTTCTACTTTCTGCTGTCTAAGTCATTGTGTTAAAAGTTGTTGTGCTGTAGAGTTATCCAAATATTTGCTTAAGTGCAATCTTTCTAAACTCTTGCATATTATCCAGATACTACCTTAGTTTCCTTTTAGCACTCTGCAGTTGTTTCTTCCTGTTTTGTGTGATTTCCTTTATTTTGCAATAGTTTAACCTTTGTCAGCCTCTCTAAATAATTCCCATTACTTGTTAACCATATCTATACTGCGGTGGTGGTGGTGCTGCGGTAGCGTTGTCGCCTCACAGTAAGATGCTCTCCTGTTCGATTCTCAGCTAGAGCATCTTCTGTGTGGAGACATGTGTGAATGGGCATACCTTCATTGAAGGTTGTGCATCAGGGCCAGCAACTCAGCACGTAAAAATCTACTGCCAATCATTAGTGGACCCGCTGTGGCGACCCCTAACCGGGAAAAGCCGAAAGACACAACAACAACAACTTGTTAACCATATCTCTTTTTTCTTTTCATTTCTGCTCTATTTTTAAACTCCATTTTCATTTTATTCCACTTAACTTCTGAAATTTCCATCTTCCATAATAACTTTCGAATAATTACCACTATTCGTACCATAAGTTCTTCCCTTTTTAATAGGTAGGTGGGAAATGACCAGTGTCTCATTTTCACTTCATTACCCTGCAGTTTTATTTTACTTTTTATTAGTGCATTATCTGAAATAGTTATTGGATGCATGTCAAAACTTGCAATTAAATGTACATGTACCTGTGAAATATAACTTCTGTCTAGCCTAGCCCAGTTATTGTACCTTCAGAAATAACGTGCATTCTCTTCAAGTTCCTACTATTGAATTCACATCTTCCATACCAAATAGCTTCATTTTTTTTTCAGAAATATATCCTCTTTTGTTAGATTTTTCCTTCTAAGTCCCCCAGATATATCTTCACTGTTGCAAATCAAGTTTCAGTCACCACCTATAAGTAATATTCCCTGCTGAAAGCTGATTATTTCTCCCCAAATTTTCTTAAGCTCCATAGTTAACATTTTTTTTGGTTGGGTATTAATAAATGCCAGCATAATCCTCCAACGCTGACAGTAGTCCATTACTATCACAGATGTACCATTATTGTGTTTTTTTCTGTCTTCTATCACTATTAGAACTCCTCTAGCAATAATTACTACATTTTCCTTTGCCCTTGATATTCTGCTGAATATCCATCCTGAAATCCTTTCTTTTTCAAATTCACATGCTCATTTCTTTTCAGATATGACCCCTGCAACATATTTACTGGTGTTGTGCATTTCTTAATATAATTTAATAGTCTTACCTTTTGTCTATACCTGTAAGGCTGTTTACGATCCAAGAGAATATGGATAGCATAGCCATTATAATAAAATGTTATTGTTCCCATCTGTTATACGTCACAGTTTTTTAAATGTGCATTTCCAACTTTTGTGTTACATGGACACACAACAGGAGGGTGGCCTAATGGTTAAGGTGTTTGCCTTACAAGCACAAGCTGCAGGGTTTGAGTCTCACAAGAGATAATTGGCTAGGCTTAAAATGGCCCACAAGGGCAGTTAGCCTAGTACTAATCTATGAACCTATATTTGGCAGAGTCTATTTTTATACAGCTGTTTCTTTTCATCTTCAGTTGAACTGATGTCTCATTTTTCAAGACTTTTTAATGAAAACCATCAAACAAAACATTAAATATGTTTTCAGACCCCCCATAACCTATCAACTGAGAACAAACACATAAAACTATGTTCATTTTAACAATTAAGTTTAACCCTCCAGATATGAGTGATTGCCCCAAATCAGTAGCTGCACCCACAAGCATTACCTAATCTAAAGTTAAGGGTATCCATGCTAAACTGCATGTTACAACGTGTGCTCCCTCCTGCACTAATTGATGTCTGTTCCTTTCTTATCTGTATTACCCTTCCATATGTGAAAAACAGCTTGTATGCTTTCAGAAAACATCAACTTTTAGGCTTAAGAAAAAAGTGCACTGTCTATCTTTAAATTAAACTAAGTTATACACTGTTCTATTTAATGCATTAAAATATTATGGCTGCTAGGGAAGCTGTTACCTCACTTCCAGTAATTTAAAACTTTTTTTACTGAACTACATGCCATGGAACCTTTTAAACTTTGCATTTCCCTCGGCAAAGAATGATCAGAACTCTCAAGAATAATTACTTGCCCCTGCAGATAGCTCACCTCCACAGAAACAAAGCATAAGAGAAAAAAAATAACTGCAGATGCATGAAGGAATCTTTGCCAGTTTCACTCATAACAGAACAGAATATACAGCTGCTTTCAGGTACAGACTTTTTGTCTCCAGCCGAACCTTTGCTAGGGAAAAAAATGTAAGCTAACATTGGATATACGAGAAACTTAGTACTTCCCCTTGGCTTTCATCATTTTGTCTTATTTTTCAGGCGTATTGCTTACACAAAACACTGGTTTTGGATTAAGCCAGGGGTATTAATCCAGACATTCACCTTTGCAAAAATAAGAGAAAACATCTCAACACTACATATAATGGAATCAGTCCACTTTTATACCCCAGCAACCCAAAATTACAGCATATTAACTTAGGCTTGCCAGCCTTTCTCCTCTTTTTACATCCCAAAGTCTATGTTTCTTACAACTAAAAAGTACTTGTTTACTTTAATATTGTTATCACATACCACAATCACTGAAAAGACTCGCCCTCAGATTTAAAACACCTCTGGCTGCATACTACACAAAACTAGCTTACTATATAACATGTAGTTTAGATCATGAAATGTTTTAAAAAATACTATTAAGAACAAAAATTGTTTATTTACAGTTGCTTTTATACTTTTAGTGTCCTTCTAAAGTGGGGGTGTATGCTTTACAGTCCACCCACAGGTTTAGCAAAGTCAATAACAATGTGGTCCTTCTCGGCCACTTTTTCTTGCAAAGCCATACTTTACAAATGTGATTTATGCTTTATAATCTGACATTCATTCACTAATCTCATTGCTGCTGTTCTTCTGTTCAGCTCCAACTCCCAACACCAGACTCTGGTTCAAGTTCAAGGTACTCCTGATTCTTTTTGTTGCATATGTGCTTTCATTAAATTAATACAGTCTGTTCTTTATAATTTCTCTGGTACAACAGAAAATCCTCAGCTTTTTGCTGTGTGCCCTTCTTGTTTAACTCTTCCATTTTTTTTTAAACAGCTCTTCTTGAGAAGTCTCGTACTCAGCCTTTTCCTAATTTCAACCTCTTAATTTTGCAGTTTTATCAGTTAATATGAATAGCTTGTTAAAACTTTTTCTGTTTTTCAGCCCTACTTCATTTGAGTTGATATACACCTACAGTGTTTTGTTTATTTTAATTAGCTTTGAGTACATTTTATTTATTTTTTCCTCTCTTTTTTCCATATCTTTACCTCATTCTACCTAGTAGACTCCTTCTGCATTGTTTTTAGTCATTTTTAATTTAATTGCATTTTTTAAACTGTTCGGTCTAACATTGCTACATACTCAAGTTTGCTAGCTTGCAGTGCATTTGAATTTTTTGACTGCTGTTTTAGCTACTTTTCTGTATATTAAAAAAAAAAAAAAACTTTCCTGTAACTAGTGTAGTCCAGATTCAGATTTGCTGTATCCAGGACTGTATGTAAGCTTCTGAGCCCCCCCCCCCAAGCTTTCTGTGTTGGAGGGAAACCTTCTAGCTTATCGATGGGAGTGGTAAGCACTAGGTAACCTATCTACCACATAAGGAGTGGTTCTAGCCCAGAAATTGTAGTCATTGGTGGTTTGGGCAGTTTTTCCATCTCTCTCAACTTTCTGATTTAAAAGCCCACATTTGCACTGGTTTCCCCCCTTTCCTGTAACTAGCTTAGTCCAGATACAGATTCTTACTTTTAGCACTTGAATTTGCTTATTTGTGATCAGCACTTGTTCAGAACTTGTAAGCACTAAATAACCTACTAATTACTACAGCACTCAACCTTCCTCATTACCTAGAGGAAAACAGTTTTGGTACTTACTTTCCTCACTTGCTTAGAGAAAAACAGCTCTTGTACTCACTTTCCTCACTTATCTAGAGGAAAATCGTTTTTTTATTCAGGCTTGTCCAAGGGTCAGCTCCCAGTGTTCTCTCCTGTCTATCTGATGAATCTGGGCATCTTGGGGCAATGTAGACATTGCCTCATGTACACAGACAACCCTCTCCTCCTACCACCCAACACTACAACCTGTGAGAGATGCACTTATCTAGCCAAACTGGAGGTAAAGCTCTCTCCAATCAAGACTGAACTTGACAGTCAAGAGGAGAAGGTAAACACTTGCACCACACCACACTCATCACATAGTCTCACTAAATCTACACCACCAAAATCCACTCATAGAAACACAAAAACATTCGCAGAGGCTCTCAGTAATAATCTGCTCAGGCAACAGAGACCTCCAAAGCAGAAATGCAAGCAACCTCCACCCCCTAACACAACCCAAATGACACATAGCCCGCAGACTCAGTGTGCCACTTAACCACAGCCAATAAGGCAAAACAATGTACCCAACACACTAGTCATAGGCGACTCTATAGTCAGGCACACTGATGTCCCAGTCACCAGGCTAAACAAGGAGAAGGTTACTGGCAGCTGCCTGTCTGGTGCCAGGATCCGCCACATAACCCACTCACTCAGGTCACTCCACGACAAGTACAAATATGACTCTGTCATTGTCCATGTTGGTGTGACCAACATGAGACGTACCTCCCTGGACTGCATGAAAAGAGACATGGAAGAGCTCTCCGATCTTGTAGCCCAGGCAGGTATGACTCTTGCTCTGAGTAGCATTCTGCCATCACCCAGAATGATGCCGCAGTACAAAAAGGGATCCAGTATCTGTCTGCGTGGGATGACATGGTCGACAGACCACGATGCTTTGCCACAGATGGCCTGCACCTGGTTCAAGGCTCCAGAGAGCACTCCTGCACTACCAGGCTATAACTCATACCACACTTTTCGGCCATGTAACCTGGACCGGATCACTAAAGGTGGAGGTGTGTCCATATTCATTTAGGATATCCACACCTCCAGGCTAGTTGCTCAGCATAATGCAGCCGAGATTATCCAAGTGTAACTAACTCTGGGCAAAACTGCAATCCAAATTGTAGCTTGCTACAGATCACCCACCATGCCCCAGGATTCCCACTCCTCTTTTCTTGATGTACTGGAAAATATTAGGGTTCAACCAAACACCCTAATAATGGGCATATTCAACTATCCCACCATTAACTGGGAAAACTCATGTACCATCTCCTTCGCTCAATGCTTTCTGGAATTCATAAACTCCAATGCCTTGGATCAACTTATCCACACCCCCACCAGGGGCAACAATATCATAGATCTAGTCATTACCAATATGAGTGACCAGTGTTCCACACCTGAAGTCAACGCCTCATTGGTCCGATCCGACCATAAGCTAATTAGCCTACAGATCCACATCCTGCCTCCACCCCCCATTAAGGAAACCATGGTAAAAAATTTCTCCAAAGCCAACTTCAAGCTTCTTAAGACAGAAGTGGTGAACTTCATGACACCCATGCAGATGGACAATACAGTTATGACTACTGAATAATACACAACTGCACTTTATAAGCACTTACATCAGTGCATGGATTGTGCTATCCCAAACAGAACCAAGACGCTATCCTCCAAAAAAAGGAAGCCAATCTGGTGGTCCCCGGCCATAAACAAACTGTACAACAGAAGGAAGAAACTCTTGCAAAAGAGAGTAAAATCCCACGAATGGAGGAGCACCCTGATGGTCAGCCTCAGTAAGAAGCTGTGATCCCTGATAAAATCCTGCAAAGCTAGTTACGAAAACAAAATTGCCACTGATTCTAAAGACAACCACAAAGCATTCTATAGCTATGTCAAGAATCTCAATGGCAACACTCAGATCTGCTCTGAGTTACAGCACAATGGCACTAAATATACAGACCCAACTGATATTGCCAACATCCTGGCAGATAGGTTCAGTGCTAACTTAACCCCCCACTCACCCCCTAAAGAGCCCATCTCTATACCAGAAGAATGCAAAATTCCTGTAATCATGGCTGCACATGTAAAAACCACACTCTCCAAAGCCAAGAACACAGCATCCATGGTACCAGACATCATCCCAGGCTGCGTTCTATACGAACTACAGAATGAACTGGCACCCCACCTAAGTACCATGTTCAATCATAGCCTCACCTCAGGCTTTGTGCCTGCTGAATGGCACACAGCAACGGTTATCCCACTCCACAAGGGGGGAGCCACCACAGACCCCGGGAACTA